>NW_012102665.1:618880-621028 GCF_000951045.1 Mandrillus leucophaeus | reverse complement strand
AGCTTTGAACTCCTGGGTTCAAGTGATCCTCCCACCTCAGCCTCCCAAACAGCTAGGACTACAGGCACATGACACCACACTGGCAAAACTTTTAAAAATTTGTTTTGTACAGCCAGGGTCTTGTACATAGTTGTCCAGGCTGGTCTGCAACTCCTGGCCTCAAGCAATCCACCTAGGCCTCCCAAAGCGCTGGGATTACAAGCATGAGCCACCATGACTAGCCCTTTTATTTTGCACCGCCTAAATATTTCTCGCTGTTTGGAAAACTGTTACATCAAATGTTTCAGAGTAGAATCAATAGCAGGTCACTTTTGTGCAACTGCACAGGATTCTACAGAGTAAAATGCTAGATATCTCGTCAATCAATAATTATTTATGAAGCACCGTGATAGTTAATTTCATAGTCAACCTTGCTCAGCCACAGTATTTGGATCTATTTATTCAGATATTGCTCTAGCTGTTTCTGTGAATGTGTTTTTTAGATGAGATTAACATTTAAATCAGTAGACTTTGAGGAAAGCAGATCATCTTCTATGAAGTGAGTGGGCCTTATGCAACCGATTCAAGGCCTTAATAGAAAAAGACTGACCTGCCCTAGAGGGGAGGGAATTCTGCCAGCAGATGGCCTTCAGATTTGAGCTACAGCATCATCTCTTCCCTGGATCTCCAGCCTGCAGCCTACTCTGCTGATTTTGGACTTGCCAGACTCCACATTCATATAAACCAGTTCCTTAAAATCAGTATCTATCTATCTATCTATCTATCTATCTATCTATCTATCTATCAATCATCTCCTATAAGTTCTGTTTCCCTGAACAACCCTAAGTAATCCATGCATCACTTTGAGAGATGATGTATCTCTTTGGAATTTAGAATTTATTTCAAGACTTTTTTTTAATGGGGTCTCACTCTGTTGCCCAGGCTATAGTGCAGTGGTACCGTCACGGCTCACTATAGCCTCAAATTCCTGGGCTCAAGCTATCCTCCACCTCACCCTCCCAAGTAGCTTGGACTACAGAGGTGCACCACTACACCTGGCCAATTCTTATATTTTTTTGTAGAGACAGAGTCTCACTATGTTGCCCAGGCTAGCCACGAAAGGCTATTAATCAAGGCAAGACAAGCAACCTCAGGGACCCTCCAGGGAATTCTTCTCCCCTTTATGACTTAAGAGCCTACCCCACAAATTATTGATTCCGTTCAGATAATGTTTCCCACGTGAACCTTACCAAAAAGATCACTATCATTGTTGTTTAATTTTTTAAGAAAAACCCAGATTTCTTTACTCTTTCCCTGCAAGAAAAAGGACAGAATGAGAAAAGCCATATCCTAATTGTAGCCGTCCTTGTCATCTATTTTGCGTTCTCATCGCACTGCTATCCAGGGTGTTGCTGGTCAGGGGAGGGGAAGGTCTTTGCCACAATGCCCTAGTCCAATTCTGAGAGCCTCTTTCCAGCCTAGTCTCATTCCAGTGGCCTGCTTAGCAAGGTCTAAAGGGATTCAGAACATGGACCTCCTGGTCTGTTGCTTGCTTTTCTTCAATACAGAGGTGTCTTTTGGGGAAATGATCATAGATTCTTACTACATGAAATTTTGAAAATCTCCTCAAAGGTGCCACCGCTTCTATTTTTAAAACATGTTCATTGAAATTTAAAAAGAAGCAGTTACTCTTTAATGCAAATTTGTGAGATTTGTACAGGCTTTCACCACGAGCTTTCTGTATGTCAGTGGCGCTCAAAGTGTGGTCTCCAGACCAGCAGCATCTGCAACACCTGGGAACTTGTCAGAAATGCACAATTTCAAGCCCCGCCTCAGACCTATGGAACTGGAAACTCTGCCAGTGAGGCCCAGCAATCTGTGCTTTCCAAAGCCCTGCAGGGAGTGGAATGATAGTTATCAGAGGCTGGGAAGGGGAGTGGGATGGAGAGAGGTTGGTTAATGGGTAGAAACATACAGTTAGATAGAATAAGTTTGAATGTTCGACAGCACAGCAGGGAAACCATAGTTAATAATTTGGCTGGCGCGGTGGCTCACGCCTGTAATCCCAGCACTTTGGGAGGCCAAGGCGGGTGGATCACCTGAGGTCAGGAGTTCAAGACCAGCGTGGCCAACATGGTGCGGTGGCTCACACCTGTAATCCCAGCACTT
>NW_012102665.1:612402-615122 GCF_000951045.1 Mandrillus leucophaeus | reverse complement strand
TACAGGCACCCGCCACCTCGCCCGGCTAATTTTTTGTAGTTTTTAGTAGAGATGGGGTTTCACTGTTTTAGCCAGGATGGTCTCAATCTCCTGACCTCGTGATCCACCCGTCTCGGCCTCCCAAAGTGCTGGGATTACAGGCTTGAGCCACCGCACCCGGCCGCATTATTTTATTTTTAAAATGTTGGAAAGACAGGAATGAGAGCTTTGTGAACCTGTGAATCCCAGCCTATCTTCAGTGCCATTAAATGTGGGGGATGGCATTTCCATTTCATAAAAAGCAGTGATGGTTAAAAATAGAAAGCCATCAGTGACAAAGTTAATTGGAATTCAGTTTGATCTGCTAACATTGCTGCCTACATCACTAATTTTGGTTGCTCAGAATGAGTGATTGTTTAATAAGTTCTCTATTGAGTTTACTTACTGAATTTTTACCCTGTACCAGCTACTGTCTCAGCACTTTACAGGTATTACTCCCTTCAGTCCTCACAATGGCCCAATGAGAAAGGCACTTTTATTATATTCATTTTACAAATGTGGAAACCAAATCAGAAAGAGGTGAAGCAATTCAACCAACTGCAGATCAAAAGTATTTGGGAAAAAAAAAAAACGAAAAATGTAACTATATAGTTTTTAAAACAGGTTGGGCATGGTGGCTCACGTCTGTAATCCTAGCACTTTGGGAGGCCAAGGCAGGCAGATTACTTGAGGCCAGGAGCTCAAGACCAGCCCGGCCAACCTAGTGAAAATTCGTCTCTGCTAAAAAGACAAAAACTAGCCCAGCGTAGTGGCGCACACCTGTAGTCCCAGCTACTCGGGAGGCTGAGACAGCAGAATCACTGGAATGTGGGAGGCAGAGGTTGCAGTGAGCCGAGATTGCTCCACCGCACTCCAGCCCGGGCAACAGAGCGAGACTCTGTTTCAAAATAATACTAATAACAATAATTTTAAGAACAAATTTTAAAATACAGTATAAGAACTATTTGCCCAGCATTTACATTGTATTCGTTATTATAAGTAATCTCGAGACGATTTAAAGTGTACGGGAGGATGTGCATAGTTTACACGCAAATACGGTAACATTTCATATAACAAACAGGAGCATTTCAGGATTTTGGTATTCGATGGGGGTCCTGGCACCAATACCCTCCAGATATGAAGGAACAACTGTACGTGTTTATCCTATTCAAAATAAATATTGTATTTTAATTACCAAGCAAAAGTTACAACCGCTAAAATGGTACAGGGAAAGAAGAGATGAGCTCTGTCTAGATAGGAAGTGAAAAGCCATGGCTCCCACCCCCAGCCCTGCTGCTGACTCCTGTTGCTACCTTGAACAAATGGCTCTCTGCACCTTGGTTTCCTTGTCATGTAAATTAAGAGAAAGGTTGAACTAGAATTTTAAATTTCCGAGGGCAGGAATCATGTGTGGTTTGTTCATCACTGTATGCCCCAAAAGTGTTGAATGAATGACTAACAAAAGAGTAGATGGGGGAAATAAAGAAAAGAAAGACGTGAAGTAATTGCTCAAAGACCACACATCTGAAGAGGCAACGCCAGGGTCTGTGGCAGCTGCCTGGCTGCAGAGCCCCTGCTTCCCTCCCCACGCTGTCCTGGTGCGGGTTACATGGAGATGAGTAGTTGTCACATAGCTGGCATTAAGGATTTCCTTTTCTCTCAACTTTCAGGTTAGAGGACTAAGTACCTTTGATTTAATCAGGACGCTACTGTAGTCCCAGTTCACTAGTGGTACCTATCCAAGGGGCTGGAGGTGCAGGGAGAGAGAATTCTAAACTCGCTGAGTTTGGAAGCTGAGGGAAGCTGAGAGTAGGTTGAAGACTTAAAGGGGATGGAAAACATGAAGGGCGAGAGAGAAACAGTGGATAGAAAAAAGAAAAAAGATGAGATGCACACTGATTTCTCCCATTTGCCTGGGGAAAGGCAGAGTTTTGCAAGACTTTATTGCAAAAAGCAAAATAATTAGTTATTAAATAATCATAGTAAATCAGGTAAACATTTTCTTTTTCTATTCCTCCCCTCTTCATCTTCTTCTTTCTCCTCTTCTTCTTCATTTTTTTCCTAAAGATGATACAGAGAAAAACTCAGCGTTTGAAATTCTTTGGTGTTGATGCTGGGCTATATATTGCCACACAAGTCTTTCTGGATGAGGCAATTTTTTTTTTTGTTTCTTCTTAACACACTTTTATAAATTAAAAGTAAAATATGCATACAGAATATCACCCTAAAAAAGACATTAGAGAAAAATATCTCCAAATATGTTGAGTTTATCTGGAAATGAGAAAAGAGGATTATAATCTGGATGCACGACACGGCAAGCCACAAATGCAGCTGGCTGGGGAAGGGCAAAGGGAAGTTCTATCGGCTGAAAGGGAGAAGTTGACATAAGCTACTTAGAAACTGAGCTAATTGGTCCCAGAGGCTCCAAGCGAGTTGTCGTCACTTCGTTGGTGAAGATGGTGTTATTGAACAAGTGTTCTTTTGAGAGCATCTTATCTCAATTACTGCAGCCCTAAAGAATGTCTGGTGATAAACTTTGTCAGAAAAATACATGTTGAGGCCGGGTGCGGTGGCTCAAGCCTGTAATCCCAGCACTCTGGGAGGCCGAGGTGGGCGGATCACAAGGTCAGGAGATCGAGACCATCCTGGCTAACATGGTGAAACCCCGTCTCTACTAAAAAATACAAAAAACTAGCCGGGTG
>NW_012102665.1:609326-610552 GCF_000951045.1 Mandrillus leucophaeus | reverse complement strand
AGAAAACTGACACCTGCTACTAGGCATGTTCAGCATTTACAAAAGACAACATGCTTCTCTTAGGACTTCTGACCAAGTGTTCCTGCCCAGTCTTCTCAGATCCACCCTGTATGTTCCCAGAGCACCTTCTGCTTCCTTCTGTCAGAGCCCTTAGTGCATTTTGTCACAATTCTTTTACTTATCTTTGTTGTCTCTAGACTGTGAACTCCTTTTTTATATTTTTGGAGACAAAATGTTGCCCAGGCTGGCATGCAACGACACAATCAAGGGTCACTGCAGCCTCAAATTCCCTGGCTCAAGTGATCCTCCTGCCTTAGCCTCCTAAGTAGCTGGAACTACAGGTATGCCACCAGGCCTGGCTAGTTTTATTTTATTTTGTTTTTTTTTTAGACGGAGTCTTGCACTATCACCGGGGCTGAAGTGCAATGGCGTGATCTCGGCTCACTGCAACATCTGCATCCACAATTGAATATAACTCAAGAAAGGGTCTTCAGTGCTGTATTTTCTCAAAGGAACTATGCGCCAAGATTGGGAAAATCTCAAAAGTGCTTTTTAACTTCAACTACCAAAAAATTGTTGGGAGAACACAGCAAACATTTAAAGTCTGATGAACTCAAATCTATGAGAAAACATTCTTATGACATCTGTTTTTTTAAGTGTATTAGAAGGAACAAAATGTGGGCTACCTAATTTTTCTCTAACCCTTCCTTTTTTCCCTATTGTTCAAGCTTTTTAGTGTATGTATCTGGAAAGTTCATTATGGATTTAATGTATGCTGTTTTGTACTTTTCTTCTCCCTGCAAAATTGACATTATGCTTTTAATATCTCATTCTTGTGATATGTAAAGAATTTTTCAGATAGAACTTAAGGAAAAAGACTTTTGACCTAAAAGACATTTTCAAAAACTTAAAATAAAATACAGTTCTTACAGATTATTTTGTTTAATGACAAAATTGCAAGTATAGGGCCAGGCACGGTGGCGCATGCCTATAATCCCAGCACTTTGGGAGGCCAAGGCGGGCAGATTGCTTGAGCCCAGGAGTTCAAGACCAGCCTGGGCAACATTGGTAGAGCCTGTCTCTACAAAACTACAAAAAATCAGCTAGGCATGGTGGCACATGCCTCTAGTCCCAGCTACTCAAGAGGCTGAGGTGAGAGGATCACCTGGGCCTGGGAGGTCAAGGCCGCAGTGAGCTATAATCGTGCCACTGCACTCCAGCCTAGG
>NW_012102665.1:603114-605186 GCF_000951045.1 Mandrillus leucophaeus | reverse complement strand
AGATCGCGCCACTGCACTCCAGCCTGGGGCACAGAGCAAGACTCCGTCTCAAAAAAAAAAAAAAAAAAAAAAAATACATGTTGAGGCTGGGCATGGTGGTTCATGGCTGTAATCTCAGCACCTTGGGAGGCCGAGACAGGAGGATCGCTTGAGGCCCTGAGTTTCAGATCAGGCTGGGCAACACAGCCAGACCCCGTCTCTACAAACATTTTTTAAAATTGGCAGGGTGTGGTGGTGCACGCCTGTAGTCCTAGCTACTCAGGAAGCTGAGGTGGGAGGATCCCTTGAGCCTAGGAATTTGAGGCTGCAGTGAGCTGTCATTGTGCCACTGCATTCCAGCCTGGGTGACACAGCGAGACCCTATTTCAAAAAAAAAAAAAGAGAGAAATACATATATATTTGCCAAATGTGCAAGCCATGCAAAGGAGGAGATGCATGTAGGATGCAGAGGGATTTCTTGTGGGTTTTTAGGAAGTCCTTGGAAACATTTCTTATTTGAGATGCAAGCCTGAGCCTCCCTCCCCTTTGTCTTCTCAACCTTGCTTCGTCTGGATCTGACTAAAGCAATTTCATCTTGGCATCTGCAACTGTTATAAGAAAAAAAAAAATCCCCAAATCATATGATACAGAACGAAAAATTATCACAGAGGTTCACACATAGACAACCATCACTCAGGTTAAGAACTGGAACTTTCCTGGCTGGGCATGGTGAGTCACTTCTGTCAACCAGCACTTTGGGAGGTTGAGGCGAGTGGATTACTGAGGTGAGGAGTTGGAGACCAGCCTGGAAAATACGACCAACCCCTATCTCTATGAAAAATACAAAAATTAGCCAGGTGTGGTGGCACATGCCTGTGTGGCTGAGATGGGAGAATCGCTTGAACCCAGGAGGCGGAGGCTACAGTGAGCCGAGATTGTGCCACTGCACTCCAGCCTGGGTGACAAAATGAGAATCCGTCTCAAAAAGCAAAAAACAAACAACAAACAAAAAAACAACTGGAAAATTCCCAAGACCTAGAAGCCCTGCTCCAGGCCTGCAGTCATTTTCCATCCCATCTGCAAGGTCACTTCTAAACTGACTACTAGCACCAAGGTTAGTTTTGCAAGTTTTAAAAATTTGAACAAATGGAATCATGTAGAATGTATTCTTCAGTGTCCGGCTTCAGTTAACATTATGTTGGTGATATTTGTTCATTTCATAAAGTATGGCAGTTGTTTATTCACTTTCATTTTTATATAGTATCCCATAATATGAATATACCACAATTTTATTCATCCATTCTAAATGTTAATGGACACTAGGATTTCTTCCAGTCCGGGTGTTTTTTACAAATAATGGTGATGTGCACACATTTTTTGGAGTGGAATTGTTGGATCACAGGTTCTGCATGTGTTCAGCTGTGGTAGATATTGCCAAATATTTTCTAACACGGTTGTACCAATTTACATTCCAAAGAGGATGGTATGATAGCTGTGTTAGGCCGGGTGTGGTGGCTCACACCTGTGATCCCAGCAGTCTGGGAAGCCAAGGTGGGTGGATCACCTGAGGTCAGGAGTTTCAGACCAGCCTGGTCAATATGGTGAAACCCCATCTTTACTATAAATACAAAAATTAGCTGGGTATAGTGGTGCAGGCCTGTAGTCCCAGCTACTTGGGAGGCTAAGGCAGGCGAATCGCTTGAACCGGGGAGGCGGAGGTTGCAGTGAGCCAAGATTGTGCCACTGCATTCCAGTCTGGGTGACAGAGTGAGATTCCATCTCAAAAAAAGAGAAAAAGAAAAAGAAAAAGGCCGGGCACAGTGGCTCAAGCCTGTAATCCCAGCACTTTGGGAGGCCGAGGTGGGCTAATCACAAGGTCAGGAGTTCGAGACCATCCTGGCTAACATGGTGAAACCCTGTCTCTACTAAAAATACAAAAAATTAGCCGGGCATGGTGGCAGGCGCCTGTAGTCCCAGCTACTTGGGAGGCTGAGGCAGGAGAATGGCGTGAGCCCGGGAGGTGGAGGTTGCAGTGAGCCAAGATCGCGCCACTGCACTCCAGCCTGGGCAACAGAGCAAGACTCTGTCTCAAA
>NW_012102665.1:599700-603064 GCF_000951045.1 Mandrillus leucophaeus | reverse complement strand
GTGAGCCAAGATCGCGCCACTGCACTCCAGCCTGGGCAACAGAGCAAGACTCTGTCTCAAAAAAAAAAAAAAGAAGAAGAAGAAAAGAAAAGAAAAGAAAGAAAGCTGTGTTGTTCCATGTGGTAGGCAGAATAGTGTCCATATTCTCATCCCAAGAACCTGTGAATACGTTACCTCCTCTGGCAACAGGGACTTTGCAGCTGTGATTAAATTAAAGCTATTGAGAAGGGGAGAGGATCTTGGTTTACACAGGTGAACCCAATGCCATCATAAAGTTCTTAAAGTGAAAGAGAGAGGAAGAGAGTTAGAGGGTGACGTGACTGTGGAGAAAGGGTGAGAGAGAGGCTACGATGCTGAAGACGAAGAAAGGAGGCCATGAGTCACGGAAAGTGGAGGTATCTAGAAGCTGGAAAAGGACAGGAAATGCGTTCTCCCCTAGGGCTTCCAGAAAGGAATGCAGCCCTGCTGGCACTCTGACTTTAACTCAGTGAGATCCGTGTCAGCCTTCTGACCCACAGAACTGTAAGATAACACATTTGAGTTGTTTTAAGCTCCTAAGTTTGTGGTAGTTTGTTACAGCGTCAACAGAAAACTAAGAGACTCCACATTCTCAACACATTGTCTGTGTTGTAAGTTTTTTGCTATTCTGGTGGATGTGTTATGGTATCTCATTACGGTATTTATGTTTCCCTGATGAGAAATGAGCTTGAGCACCGTTTCATATGTTTTTTAGCTATGTAGATATTCTCTTTTATAAAGTGCCTGTTCATACATACTGCCAATTTGCCTACCAGGTTGTCAGTCTTTTTCTCATTGGTGTATAGGTCTTTGTATATTCTGAATATAAACCCTTTTTCAGTTATGTGTGTTGCAGATATCTTCCACTCTACAGCTTGTGTTTTCATTCTCTTAATAGTCTCTTTGCCTAACATAACATCTTTTTTTTTCTTTTTTTTTTTTTTCTGAGACGGAGTCTCACTCTGTCGCCCAGGCTGGAGGGCAGTGGTGCGATCTGGGCTCACTGCAAGCTCTGCCTCCCAGGTTCATGCCATTCTTCTGCCTCAGCCTCCGGAGTAGCTGGGACTACAGGCGCCCACCACCACGCCTGTTTAATTTTTTTGTATTTTTAGAAGAGACGGGGTTTCACCGTGTTAGCCAGGATGGTCTTGATCTCCTGACCTTGTGATCCGCCTGCCTTGGCCTCCCAAAGTGCTGGGATTACAAGTGTATGAGCCATCGTAACATAACTTCTTAATTTTAATATCATTCAACTTATCTTTTCCTTCGTGGTCAGTGTTATGTGTCTGTTTAAGGAATCATTCTTGGCTGGGTGTGGTGTCTAATGCCTGTAATCCCAGCATTGTGGAAGGCTGAGGCAGAAGGATCACTTGAGCCCAGGAGTTTGAGACCAATCTGAGAAACATAGTGAGACCCTACCTCCAGTAATGAAAAGAAAAGAAAAGAAAAGAAAAGAAAAGAAAAGAAAAGAAAATCATTCCATACCCCAATGCCAAGAAGATATTCCCCTGTTATCTTTTTCTTTTTTTCTTTTTTCTTTCTTTTTTTTTTTTGTTTTTGGAAACAGAGCATCACTTTGTTACCCAGGCTAGAGTGCAGTGGCACGATCTCAGCTCACTGCAACCTCCACCTCCCAAGTTCAAGTGATTCTCCTGCCTCAGTTTCCCAAGTAGCTGGGATTACAGGTGCCCACCACCATGCCCAGTTAATTTTTTGTGTGTTGTTAGTAGAGACAAGGTTTCACCATGTTGGCCAAGCTGGTTTTGAACTCCTGACCTCAAGTGATCTGCTCAGCTCGGCCTCCCAAAGTGCTGGGATTACAGGCGTGATGAGCCACCATGCCTGGCCTATGTTATCTTACAAAGCTTTATTTTTTTACCTTTCTTATTTGTATCTAAATTCATCTGGAATTGTTTTCTGTGTATGAAGTAAGGTAGCAATCAATTTCCTTTTTTTTTGTTTTTTTGTCTCATATGGCACTCCAACCCTCCCAGCCTCGGCTTTCTCCCACAGCTCTGCGGTGCTACTTTTGTCTTTTAGTTCTCTACATACTTACTATTGTTATAAATCAGGTATTGATATATGTGTGGGCCTGTTTCTGTACTCTTCATTTTGCTTTATTGGTCTATTTGTTTATGTTCACTCCAACATTGCACTGTCTTAGTTATTGTAGCTTTAATGTAAGTCTAGATGTCCAGCAGGGTAAGTTTCTCCCACTTGGTGGCTGTTCTTTGAAATTGGTTATTCTTGGCTTGATTCTTTGCGTTTCTACATATACCTTTAGAATCAGGTAGTCAATATCCACTATCCACTTTATGTCATCATAAAGTCCTTAAAAGTGCCAGGCACAGTGGCTCATGCCTGTAATCCCAACACTCTGGGAGGCCAAGGCAGATGGATCACTTGAGGTCGGGAGTTTGAGACCAGCCTGGCAAACATGGTGAAATCCCATCTCTGCTAAAGATACAAAAATAAAAATTAGCTGGGTATGGTAGCATGCAACTGTAACTCCAGCTACTTGGGAGGCTGAGGCAGGAGAATCACTTGAACCCAGGAGGCGGAGGTGACGGTGATCGTGCCACTGCACTCCAGCCTGGGTGACAGAGTGAGACTCTGTCTCAAAAATAAATAAATAAATAAAATAAAGTCCTTAAAAGTGGAAGAGAGAAAAAGAGTTAGAGGGTGACGTGACTGTGGAGAAAGGATCAGAGAGATGCAACAATGCTGAAGATGAAGAAAGGAGGCCATGAGTCACTGAAAGTGGAGGTATCTAGAAGCTGGAAAAGGACAGGAAATGCGTTCTACCCTCGGGCTTCCAGAAAGGAATGCAGCCCTGCTGACACTCTGACTTTAACTCAGTGAGATCCGTGTCAGACTTCTGGCCACCCATAAAAAAAATCTACGCCGGACACAGTGACTCACACCTGTAATCACAGTACTTTGGGAGGCCAAGGTGGTGGATCACCTGAGATCAGGAGTTCGAGACCAGCCTGGCCAACATGGTGAAACCCTGTCTCTACTAAAAATATAAAAATTAGATGGGTATGGTGGTACAAGCCTGTAATCCCATCTACCCCGAAGGCTGCTGTAGGAGAATTGCTTGAACCTAAGAGGCGGAGGTTGCAGTGAGCCAAGATCGTGCCACTGCACTCCAGCCTGGGTGACAGAGGGAGACTCCATCTCAAAACAACAACAAAATCTGCTCAGATTTTAATCAGGAATGAATTGAATCTATAAATCAATTTGAAAGACAATTGACTTTTCATAAAATTGAGCTTTCTAATCTGTGGTCTTGATGTAGCCTATCATTTTCTTTCTTTTCTTTTCTTTTTTTTTTTTTTTTTTT
>NW_012102665.1:596994-598715 GCF_000951045.1 Mandrillus leucophaeus | reverse complement strand
CCTGCCACCATGCCCGGCTAAATTTTTGTATTTTTAGTAGAGACGGGGTTTCACTGTGTTAGCCAGGATGGTCTCAATCTCCTGACCTCGTGATCTGCCCACCTCGGCCTGCCAAAGTGCTGGGATTCCTATATTCACTTTGTATAGTTTATTTCTAGAGTCTTGTATCTTCCACATATATAATCATGTCATTTGTGAATAATTACAGCTTGTCTTTGGATGAGACATATTTTACGTAGGAAGATGTGGAGAAATTAGAACCCTCATACATTGCTAATGAAAATGCAAAACAGTGTGGTTGCATTGGACAACAATTGCCAATTCCTCAAAGTAGTAAAGATGGAGTTAACAGATAACCCAGCCAAGGCTGCAGTGAGCCTTGATTGTGCCACTGCACTCCAATGTAGGAAACAGAGTGAGATCCTGTTTCAAATAAAACAAAACAAAAACATGAAAAAAACACACGACCCAGCAAATCCACTTCTAGGGATATACCCAAGAGAACTGAAAGCATATATCCACACAAAAACTTGTAGATGAATGTTTATAGCAGCCTTATTCATAATAACTAAAACAAGGAAACAATCCAAATGTCCATTAACTGGTGAAGGGATGAATACAATGTGATATATCCATACAATGAACTATTATTCATTAATAAAAAGATTTTTTTAAAAAAGAATGAAATACTGATACATGCTACAACATAGATGAATATTAAACACATTCAGCTAAGTGAAAGAAGCCAGTCACAAAAGACCACATATTATACAAATCCATTTATGTGAAATGTCCAGAATAGACAAATCCACAGACAGAAAATACATTAGTGGTTACCTAGGACTGGGGTTGTATGTAGTGGCAATCAGGAGAGACAATGTTACATGTTTCTTTTTGGGGTTATGAAAATGTTCTCAAATTAGATGTGATGGTCACATAACTGAATCATCTAAAAACTAACGAATTGTACATTTTAAATGGGTACATTTTATTTTATTTATTATTATTATTGTTATTTTTTGAGGCAGGGTCTTATTCTGCCGCCCAGGCTGGAGTGCAGTAGCATGATTACAACTCACCAACTCACTACAGCCTCCACCTCCTGGGTTCAATCCATCCTCCCACCTCAGCCTCCTGAGCAGCTGGGACTACAGGCATGCATCACCACACCCAGCTAGTTTTTGTATTTTTTGTAGAGATGGAGCCTCACCATGTTGCCTAGGCTGGTCTTGAACTCCTGGGCTCAAGCAATCCGCCTGCCTTGGCCTCCCTAAGTGTTGGGATTACAGGCATGGCCACCTCGCCCAGCTAAATGGGTGAATTTTATAGTCTGTAATTTATATCTCAACAAAGCTATTTAAAGTTTTGGGTTTTTAAATTATTATTGTTTTTGTTGTTTTAAATGGAGTTATGCTTTTTTTGCCCAGGTTGGAGTGCAATGGCGTAATCTCGGCTCACTGCAACCTCCACCTCCCAGGTTCGAGAGATTCTCCTGCCTCAGCCTCCCAAGTAGCTGGGATTACAGGCATGCACCACCACACCAGGCTAATTTTTTTTTTTTTTAAATTTAGTGGAGACAGGGTTTCACCATGTTGGTCAGGCTGGTCTCGAGCTCTTGACCTCAGGTGATCCACCCAAGGTGCTGGGATTACAGGCATGCACCACCACGCACGGCTAAACTTCTCTTCCCCCCGAGACGGAGTCTCCCACTGTCGCCCAGG
>NW_012102665.1:589631-595197 GCF_000951045.1 Mandrillus leucophaeus | reverse complement strand
AGCCTCCCAAAGTGCTGGGATTGCAGATGTAAGCCACCATGACAAAACCCCTATTTGCTTTTTGATCTCTGTCAAAATACCCAACCTTTTTGAGCTTCGATTTCCTATATTTTTAAAATAGTAATATCAATTTCTACTTCATAGCCTGTTTTAAATAAATCAGAAAGCACATAAAAGCACTTTACAGGCTGGGCACGGTGGCTCACACTTGTAATCCCACCATTTTGGGGAGCCGAGGCAGGTGGATCACTTGAGGTCAGGAGTTTGAGACCAGCCTGGCCAACGTGGTGAAACCCCATCTGTACAAAAAAACAAAACAAAACAAAAACAAACAAACAAAAATTAGCTGAGTGTGGTGGTGGGCGCCTGTAGTTCCAGCTACTCCGGAGGCTGAGACACGAGAATCGCTTGTATCCGGGAGGTGGAGGTTGCAGCAAGCTGAGATTGTGCAACTGCACTCTAGCCTGGGTGATGGAGCAAGACTCCATCTCAGAAAAAATAAAAAAGAAAAGAAAAGAAAAAGCGCTTAATATAATGCCTGGCACACGCTCTGAAAAATATTTTATATATATGGTAATATTACCATTGGGGGAACTGGTGTGAAGGGGACATAGGATATCCTGGCACATCATTTGAAACTTCATGTAAATCTATAATTGTTTCTAAATAAAAAGTTAGAAAATGTATTAGCTATCTAGTCTGGGAATTGTGTTGTGTCATTGTGCTAATATTTTTCTCACCAAAGGAAGGAACCAAGGACCAGAGACACAAGCAATTTGTTACAAAGAGTTACAGAGAAGTGAAATGAGAATGGAAGTAATTTCTTCTGAATCATATTACCATAGAGCAGCCTTAGTGTGAAGGGAGCTTAGAATTAGGGCAGTTAACCACTGAACTTATCTGGGTTTGAATATGTGGTTTGCTATGATTTATTTCCTGGTTCAACTTGACTCATTCATTCAGATTCAGAATAATAAATATTTAAATGTTTAAAATAATAAGCATCTAAAATGATAAGCATTTCCTCCCCATGTACTCTGTGCTAGGCATTGTGGAAGCCTCTCCCATATTGCTTTGAATGCGATTGCAACTAAAGGTTTCTGAATTCTAAGAGAAAGGCACAAAGGAAATTTACTACTGCCATTTAGTGCTCACTGTTTAAACATCTTTGTTTTCTCTTAATGAAATTAAAATGTGTGGAACAAATTGTATAGGATGTAGTACCTCCTCAGTGGGGAATTCTTTTGCCTCTACTAACCTGGAGCACTGGGAAGAGCACGGGAGTAGCGAACACAGTGGATAAGAAAAAGAGGGTTTATTTTCCTTTATACTCAGTTTACAGTAGTGATTCCAGCAGGATGCACTATTTTGTTCAGAAAAAGCTGATGCGAAGAAGCTTGGAGCTGTGGCTGATGACCTTGGGACAGAGTTGAGGTTCTGTTGCATTCTTGGGGCAGTGTTCAGCTCCTGTAAATGCAGAAATAACAGCCCTGAATCAGGGTAACTCTGGATAGAGCTCAGTTCTGTAGGGATTTTTCCCTTTCCCTCCCTCCCTCCCTCCCTCCCTCCCTTCCTTCCTCTCTTAGGTCAGTGTGAGAATATGTCTCTTTAGCTGACGTGAATAAAGAGATCAAATATCTTTGAGAAACTATGAAAGTTCTAGGAAAGGCTAAGGCTTCACATTCAGAATGTCACCTTTACAGGGAGCTTTAAAGGGAGATAGAAGCAGCATAGAGCGGAGGACATGTAAAATTTCACAAATATTTACCTTTATACAATTTTTTTTGTTGTTTTTTTTGAGATGGAGTCTCACTCTGTCGCCCAGGCCGGAGTGCAGTGGCGCGATCTCGGCTCACTGCAAGCTCCACTTCCTGGGTTCACGCCATTCTCCTGCCTCGGCCTCCCGAGTAACTGGGACTACAGGTGCCTTCCCAGCTAATTTTTTTGTATTTTTAGTAAAGACTGGGTTTCACTGTGTTAGCCAGGATGGTCTCAATCTCCTGACCTCGTGATCTGTCTGCTTCGGCCTATCAAAGTGCTGGGATTACAGGTGTGAGCCACTGCGCCCGGCCTTACCTTTGTACAATTTATAGAAATGTATAAGAGGCTTTAGGTAAGAGACTGGCAATTAATTTTTTTAATTGTTCTTTTTCTCTTTTTTGTGAGACAGAGTGTCACTCTGTGTCCCAGACTGGAGTGCAATGGCGTGATCTCGGCTCACTGCAACCTCTACCTCCTGGGTTCAAGTGATGCTCCTGCCTCAGCCTCCCTAGTAGCTGGGATTACAGGCATATGCCACTACGCCCAACTAATTTTTTGTATTTTTAGTAGAGATGGGGTTTCGTCGTGTTAGCCAGGCTGGTCTCAAACTCCCAACCCCAGGTGATCCACCCACCTCCGCCTCCCAAAGTGCTGGGATTACAGGCGTGAGCCACCACACACAGCCTAAAAATTGTTCTTATTTGAAAATGAGTCTATGAGGGACATTTTGTCAACCTGGTTTCCAAAAAAGAGATGAATGAAATGAATGGTAAGAATCTGTTTAATGTGCTCATTTCAGCAGCACATGTACTAAAATTAGACTGATACAGAGAAGATTAGCATGGCCCCTGCGCAAAGATGACACACAAATTCATGAAGCAGTTCATTAAAAAAAGTAAAGAAATATTTGTTCAAAAATCATTTTTAATTACATAAGTATTTCTCCATTTTTCAGATTGTATAATAAATAATAGGTCTGTCTTTATATACTTTCAGTTTCAGGAATGATAATTCTGAAGAAAAAAGTGAATGGTTCATCACCGATACAAAAATTAACAAACATGATAGTGGCTAGCAACGTCAGGTAGGTTTTATTTATTAGCAATGTTTTCCCCACGATTTTTTTTAATGTTTATTTGTGGTTGAAAAGCCAAACACATTAATTTCCAAGACTCATTGGCTGCTAAGAAAAATTGTCACTGTGGCCAGGTGCAGTGGCTCCTGCCTATAACCCCAGCACTTTGGGAGGCTGAGGTGGGCAGATTTACCTGAGCCCAGGAGTTTGAGACCAGCCTGGACAACATGGCAAAACCATGTCTCTACAAAAAAATACCAAAATTAGCTGGGTGTGGTGGCGCCCACCTGTAGTCCTAGCTACTCAGGGGGCTGAGGTGGGAGGATTGCTAGAGCCTGGGAGGTGGAGGGTGCAGTGAGCTAAGACTGCACCACTGCACTCCAGCCTGGGTGACAGAGCAAGACCCTGTCTCAAAAACAAACAAAAACCCTTTAATTATCATTTGGAAGAGGACTTATTCTTTAAAATGCAGGCCTTAGTACTTACATAGTTGGATGATGCTTTTAGAAAAATGACTTGGGGGACACTCCTCCTATATTTTACACATTTCAGTGGCAGAACAGGATAACAGTTCAGACCTCCTGTGTGCTCTGACCATGGACAACACACAGCTCTGTCATCCTCAAGCTGCACTGTAAGTGAAGCTGGGGTAACGGTATGTAGAACAATGATTGGTATTATTTGTTTAAATATTATTTCTTGTAAGAAGGCAACAGAGTGCAGTTTGTAAATACCGGTTTAAAAACTCCTTTCTTTTAGAAAGGAGAATGAGAGAAAGTGAAATATAAAAAACACATACTTGTGCTGAACCATGAATGACACCGTCACAGAAATATCTAAAAACCATACTGCTTAAAGGCACTTGTTGCAATGTGTAATTCAGCTAAGATGATAATCAAATGCATAGCTCTTGAATACAGAAAAATGATACAAATCCTCCTCCTTTGCTGCCCTTCCCACAGAATACTGAGATAAAACTTATTGAGGCCTAGCTACCAAAGGCAGAATTAGTTGTTCCATATCCTAGGCTAGCATTTGGTACATAGCCCCTATTTTATCATGATTACTGAGAACTGTTAAGTCTAACTCGACTGTGTAGATCAAGACAGTTTTATCTTAGTGCATCCAGTGGCTGAAGCACAGTTGGCACTCTGTAGATTTTGTGTTGTTGCAGTGAGATCACCAGTTACTATAAAGAGCTGATTTGGGCTGGGTTTGGTGGCTCACACCTGTAATCCTGGCACTTTGGGAGACCAAGGCCAGAGGATTGCTTGAGGCCAGGAGTTCAAGACCTGCCTGGGCAACATAGTAGAACCACATCCCTACAAAAATTTTAAAAATAAATTAGCCAGGTGGAGTGGCCCGCACCTGTAGTTCTAGTTACCTGGGAGGCTGAGATGGGAGGATCTCTCGAGGCCAGGAGTTCGAGGTTACAGTGAGTCATGATTGTGCCACTGTACTCCAGCCTGGGCTACAAGGCAAGACTTCGGCTCTAAAAAAAAATTTGTTTTTTAATGGAAAAAAGAGCTGATTTGGCTCTTTCTTCCCCCATTTACCCAGAATTGCTTAAGTGGTAGATACTGACAAGGTATCTCAGCAGGGCAGAATTCTCATGGTTTGAGTCAGTCGGGACCAATTTATGTTGATGTGAATTTCTAACTCCTTTGTCATTCTGAGTGTGTCAGCTGAATTCACGTAAGGGCATTCATCAAGGAAGGAAGAGAAACAGCCTTTAGTTTTAACTATTTTATAGCTGAGAAAATTAGACACATACTCCGAGTTACGGGGTCTATTCTGATTTTTATTACTCCTAGAAATTTCATACAGACTATAATCTATCTTGTTAGTAATATCTGATAGGGAATTTTTTGGAATAGCTATGTGTAGAAACTATTTTATTACACAGATTTAGGAATCTCAGAGGATCTGATTCCTTCGTCTCTAAATCGTCAATGGCATTAAATGCCAATACATTGTCCTTGGTCAAGATTACAACGCAGAAAGGAACAAGCTAATTAACTATTTAGAATTCCCTCTCCTAAGAGACCACATCGACAAAGTGGCACCATAACACAGTTTGGTGTTTTGTTGATCACTTTAGGATACCACCACCATTTTGGAGGCTTTGGGTGGAGCTGGGGATAAAGCCATGGAGGCAGAACCGTGTCGGAAAACCTGGGTTTAGCCCCACTTTGTACTTGGGTGTTTGAGCTAATCGCTTAAGTCACGTAAAACAACAAGACTAATAAAGTCGGGGACACAGACTTTAACACCTCAAGTGCTGCCAAAAGTATTTAAAAGACAAAAGCGAATCACAGGCACCCTTCACCGAGCACCTCCTAGACATCAAGAACCGTGCTAGGTTCCCTACATTCTTCATTTAATGCCAATAACCCCACGAGGCAGGTATCACCTTCATTCTACAAATGGGCCCCACTCCTGCCAACTAACTGGCTGATTCGGGATCTGACCCCAGGCCTGCCAACGCTCCCGCTGGCGGACTGCCCGCCTTGTCAGCTCGAGTTAGCAGGACGTGGGAGTAAAAACCCGGCGCCCCAGCCTTCACCGTGCTGCACGAGGAAGCTGGCTAGGCAGGCATGACTTTGTCAGTCAACCACCCCGCAGCCGGGCCCTGGGCTTTGTTAGCAGCCACTTGGCGAGGGCCCCGGGCGGGTGGGGAGGCGGCGCTTCCTCCAAGAGGAGGTGGGACCCCGGCTCCGCCGACCTCGG
>NW_012102665.1:586163-588721 GCF_000951045.1 Mandrillus leucophaeus | reverse complement strand
GAGGGGACGGTGGGCGAGGGCGGCCCCGGGCGGGCTGGGGTGGCGATTTTGGGGGAAAATCTCGCGTCCGTGAGGAAACGGCGCGCCCAGGTTCCGCTGGGGGAGGGAGACGCCCGGAGTAACGCCCAAGTTCGCTTTCCGCCCTTCGCTCTCCTCTCCCGGCGCCCCCGAATCGCCCGCGGGCTCGGCAGTGGCGCGGCTGTTTTGGAAGGAGAAGCCGGTGGGGCAGGATTTGAAGTGGGGTTTGGGTGTGTTTCGGCCCCGGGTGTCCCCTTCCCCCGTTCCTCTAGGAAGGAAGAGGCTCGCGCGGGAGGTGTGTTTCCTTAGAGTGGCTCTTCCAGGAGCGCCGGGCGGGGGGGGGGAGGCAGCCTGGGCCCCGGTAGCCGTCTGGGCTCCCCGACCCGGTTTTGGGTCGTTTGAGGATGACATACCTGTCATTTTACTTGGGCTGGGAGCAGTTTCTAGATTGCTCCCGATGTGATTCGTGGATTACGGGAAGGTTAGAAGGTGTGGCCTCGTCAGCAATTACTAGGTTTGAAGAGCATATTTCTTTAATGCAGATACTCAGAAATCACCCAGCCCTCCTTCAGTGTTAACAGTGCAGCCTTCCTTTGAGGTACTGAAGTTTTTAGAGAGTTGACGTTTTTATTTTTAAAAAGACAAAGTTTTTGACGTTTCCTGATGGCGACGGAATTGATATTTAGAAAGGAATTTTTCGTCTTATATGTTCTTTTCTAAGTCTTAGAAGATAATTTGGGTCACGATAGAAAAGACAGAGTTAAGCAGGTTTGTATTGAAAGAAGTGACAAATTGCAGTTAACTTAAAATAGTTTCTATTCATGCTACTCTTCCAAAATAGTGACCCATCAGAAAAATCAATAGGTTTTGAGATGCATTTTAAAAATGAAGAGTGTGCAAAATGTATAAGCGTAGATCATGGGATGCATAAGGGACCAAGAAATTGTTCTGAGTTGAGATGCTAAGCATAGTAGAATTGTGGTCTGTTTAGTGGAAAGCCTACTGGATGCTGAGATTGACTGGCTAATACCTGTGTAAGTAATTTCAGAGATGGTTGCAGTTTGAAATTACTCTTTTAAATACTCTGTAGTTACTCCTTAACATTGTCTAATGTGCTTGCCTTACTCAGAGTAAACTGAATTTTTAGATTCCTGGTTGTTTTGAGTAAAGTAAAGGGAATTTACTATTTAGATGGATTATCTGAAACGAGTGATTTATCTTTAAAGTAAATGAACCACGTCCAGACTTTGGTTAAGTCTGTGTTTTTAGTGGGGTGGCTCAAAACAGCTCTCTTAAAGGGAGCAGTACTCATGTAGTGAAGGGCGGCTTTAACATTTTATTTAATGTTTACCGTAAGCCACTTCCCTGCCTAATAGTAAGTTTGAGATATTGTTTAAGGCAGCTATTGATTTCAGATCTCTTGCCTGGTTAGGATTGGAGAAGTGGTCCTGATTATGTTACCTCGAGGAGGGCTTTTTAGATTTATGTTCGACTTCGTAAATAAAAGATTCATTCATTCAGCAAGTATTTATGACTGTCTGGAGCAAAAACTTCTCACTCCTGAAGGATGAAATGCGGTGTCAGTTTCTTCCCTAGCCCCCAACAAGCACAGTGTAGAGGGGAAGGCATACCTGTGAAAAATTCAGCCATGAGTTTGAAGACTCTGCCCGGTACTAGGGATGGAGCTCTGAGAAGGGTGGGCACAACCCATGCCCTCTAGTGGTTTACAAGCAGTTTTGAATCTAGGTGTACAGTACTATTACAGTTACAGACTTGGAGCCAGGCTGCTCTGTTCATCTTAGCAGTGTCTTTTTCGGCAGACTCGGGCAACTCACTTAACCTTGCTGTGCCTCAGTTTTGTCATTTGTAAGTAGACATAAGAAATATTACCTGCTTCATAGAGTTGTTCAGGGCTATACGTGAGTTAGTGCCTGTGAAGCACTTGGAACAATTCCTGGTAAACGGCGATGATTATGATTATGTTTGCTGTTATGAGAAAAGAGCAAGGGAAGCTTGAAAGAAGAGCAGAGTAGGAAACACTGATGTTGAACCTTCCAGAATGAAGGTACTTACAGATGCTGCCAATGCTTGCAACTAACTTTTTTTTTTTTTTTTGAGATGGAGTTTCACCCTTGTTGCCCACGCTGGAGTGCAATGGCGCGATCTCGGCTCACCGCAACCTCTGCCTCCTGGGTTCAAGTGATTCTCCTGCCTCAGCCTCCTGAGTAACTGGGGAATACAGGCGTGCGCCACCACGCCCAGCTAATTTTGTACTTTTAGTAGAGACAGGGTTTCTCCATGTTTATCAGGCTGGTCTCAAACTCCCGACCTCAGGTGATCCACCTGCCTTGGCCTCCCAAAGTGCTGGGATTACAGGCGTGAGCCACTGCGCCCGGCTGCAACTAACTTTTTAAAGATTCTGTTTCCTATGCATTTTAATTTAGGGTAAAACAGACATTGAAGACACAATAGTTATTTGCATATTCATAATTTGGTTGAAGGCTTTGTTAGAGTAATTGCTTGTTTTTCTCAGTTACTAA
>NW_012102665.1:553564-584938 GCF_000951045.1 Mandrillus leucophaeus | reverse complement strand
TTTTTTATATTTAATTATGTACGTTAAGTAATAGGAGACAATACAAAATTGTAGATGTTTAGAAAAAAATTATTTCAGATTTCTATTTTAGTTTCCAAAGATTCAATTTTGATTCACATTTAAGTTGGTAGATTCCTAAAATGAAATGAGACTAAGATACAGTTAAGATTTGATGAGCTAATGCTTGTAAAAATAATTTCACTTAAGGAGTTTCATTAGAACTTAAACTTTTATCAAAGCAATATGTTGAATATCATTTTTAAAGAATGGCTATGTAACATTCTTTGGCTATGTAACATAACAAACTATGGCTTAGTTTACAGTGCCTTTCATACACAGGTTATTCTTCACAGCAGTCCTGTGGTGTGTAGGCTATGGTATTCTAATACTAATAAGTAAGTTGACTAATGCCCAAAGGGACTAAAGAAACAAAACTCCTAAGTTTAGATGGAATTTAAACTAGACCTTCTGATTCTAAATATCATACTTTGAATATTATATTTTCTTAAATGGCCCAGTTTAAAATATTGATCAACCCAAACTTGTATAGGCAATTTCTTTGAACTCATTCTTAAAGTACCCTTGCAGATTAATCTGGGATGCTGCATGTGGTTTAGTTTACACCTGGAGAATGATAGAGAGGATGGAGCTTGGGTATAATGCAGCTTATTTAGTCGTTAACTTTTATTTCAGCTGTAACTAAGTATAACGTTGAAAAGTTTTTGAAGCTATGTTACTGAGTATGCCATACAACAAATTTTTTTCATATTGAAGTTTTGGAATCCTTTTACATTATGCTGTTTTTTGGGTTTAAGGGCAGTGTTAAAGTGGAGTGAAGAATGGGTCCAGAACTAACTGAGGGTAACCGCCTAGACCGCACTCTGTGCAGAATCTCCGGGCCCTCCTACCAGTTTTCCAAACCAGTTCTGATAAGCTTAGAGTCCTTGTTGCTGGGGAAGGTGAGGAGCAAAATATTGGTGCTGTATCTGGTAGCGGCCAGGGAATCATTCAGAAACCTTAGGAAGGTGCCCTTGAACATGAATGATATTTAGGAGTATTGTTAAATAGGGATTTGGGAGGGTGAGTCATGAGACCTGGTAGCCTGTTTTGACTGCTGCCAACAAGCCTGGATGGAGAAGTCTTTATTTAGAGATAATATCATTGATAAACTAGAAAAGAGTGCTTTTAAAATGGTTCCGGTGGTACCCAGGTGTGTGGGATCAATTAATGATACCTAGGCTAACAACTCCCCACATAAAATTGAGAGAGAGAGAGAGAAACCCCTTTGTAAATATGCATGGGCCTGTAGCGTCAAGATGCACTGCCCTTCCCCCTCCAGGAAAAAAAAAAAACACAACACCTAAATGCATACTTTTTGTTAGTTCCTGCCTGTGAAAGATAAATAGACCTCAGGAGGTAAAGTTCAGAAGTCTGCCGCCACATTTGTTTGATCTCTGGTTTATTATTTCTGGTCCTTTTCCCTCAGTCCCCTCAAAACAATGAATGTATGTTTATTAAACTACTGTTACTTTGCTTCCATGTTTGTATTATATCTCTTTTTTTATACTTTGGAGTAAAAGTATTTGAAAGTTCCTAAATTTGAATTAGAGTTTTGTTGTTGTTTTTAAATTGGATCTGAGAATAAACCTAACTTAGTCTTTTGGACAAAAGTCTAGATGGCACAACTACGGAATTTTGGCTGAGGAGGTTTTCCCTCTAATTTCTGTAAGAGGGTCTGGAACCTGCTCTGCTTTTAGCACAGATCTTTGAGCTGGTGCATCACCAATGCTTTTTCCTCCACAAATTCATTTCTTAACTCTCCTAACTTTTAAGTCAGCTTCTTATCTCCCTAGACTAAGGAGCAAACTTAACTTACTTTCTGGCTTTATTGATATGAATTTGGTTGGTATTTGAACATCTATCGTGAAGTCATTCTGGAAGATACCTCTGTATAGTTTTGTGGAGGGGAAAGAACACTAGGCTTGGTAAGCCTTTAGACCTGAGTTAATATTCTGGCCCTGCCATTTATTCTCTTTAAAATCTGAGCAAGTTAACTTTTTCTCAGCTTTCTATCTTTAAAATATTGATGGATTTTTGGATCATCTCCAGTTTTTTGCTATTACAAATAAAGCTGCTGTGAACATTCACACACAAGTCTGTGTGAATATATACATTTTTTCTCTTGGGTATACATCTAGAAGTAGAATGGCTGTTTAACTTTTTAAGAAACTGCCTGCCCAGCACGGTGGCTTATGCCTGTAGCTGGGACCATAGGCCTGCACCACCATGCCTAGCTAATTTTTTTGTATTTTTGGTAGAGATGGGGTTTTGCTTTGTTGTCTAGGCTGGCCTTGAACTCCTGAGCTCAAGCAGTCCACCTGCCTTGGCCTCCCAAAGTGCTGGAATTAATAGGCGTGAGCCACTGCACCCAGCCTGACGTAGATCACTTTTATATTTCAATCTATGAAATTCCCTTTTAGTAGAAATAACTCATTTATTCAAGACTTCATTTATTTAAGATTGGTGGCAATTTGGACCTGGGTTAGTTCAAATTTTATATTTGGATTACCTGTGGGAAAAAAGATTACTACCAAAGTAATTGCATTATGATTGCAAAGGAAATTTTTATTCACTGAAGGGAACATATAACACATCTGTAATATTTGGGAAATCCACAAGTGTATATCAGAGCAAGTGCTTTGTTATACTACCTTTCTATTAAATACTGTTTGTATACATAACCTTGGTAACTAACTTGAAACTAGATAAACATGCTGCTACTGTATTATATAAATAGAAATACATTATACATATGGTGTATATATAAATACATGTATGAATATACATATAGTATACTTCAGCAAATTATTCTTGCCTTAAATTCAGTTGTGTTGTAGGACAATTTTGCATTTCTAAGGATTTAGTCAGGTTTTAGTATTGATATTTGAAGGAAGGATTTCTGATAAACATTATTTGTATTATTGCAAAGTACAAAATTAAAGCTTGCCATACCTCTTGCTTGAGACTATTAGACTAAGTTGTGTAGTACTTCAAATTTATGTTATTTATCTATTTCCATTAATTTTCTTTCTCCAAATGAATTAATTGGGTTTCTGCTACCTCACTAGATGAGGGGTTGAAAAGTTTCTGTAGAAGGCCAAATATTAAATAGTTTAGGTTTTGTGGACCATGTGATCTTTGTTGCAGCTACTCAGATCTGCTATTGTAAGGTAAAAGCAGCCATGACAATACAGAAATGAACGAAAGGAAGTGTCATCCAATAAAATTTTATTTATGAAAACAGAAGGTGGGCCAGTTTGGCTCGGTGGCTGTAGTTGGGCAACCCTTTCACTGTGCTATAAAATCCAAGATCTGTAACATTTTTATTCTTGACTCATCACAAAGTGCTCAGCAATACATCTCATCAATACTTATTTTCCAAATAAGTATTGAATGAATCTTGATGTTTCAGGCCAAGCTAAATGAGACCATAAAGCTAATTTGGGGTCAAATAATGAAATTATTTTTAATTAAACTTGTTATTTTGAACACTTTCAGACCTATACAAAAGCTGCACAGATATTGTAATGAATTCCCAATTCTTCACCTGAATTAAGCTGTTAACATTTTGCCAGTTTGCTTGTTTTTCTCTGTACATTTATACATTATTCTTAATCTTAATTTTTTGGTGTACCTTTTGAAAATAGGTTGTGGTCATTGGGACCTTTAACCTGTGTCTCCTAAGAACGAGGGCACTTTTACAATCATAGTAGTGAAATTTAGGAAATTTAACATTGCTACAATTCTGTTATATAATATGCAGTATATATTGAAATATCCCCAGTAATGGCCTTATGGCAACTGTCTTTTGCTGTAAGGACATTACTTACAAACTTACTAATTTGGAACAGTTTCTCAGCCTTTAGCGTTGATGATATTGACATTTTTAAAGAGTGCATTTGGTTTTTTCTGTTTCCTCATGATTTGATTCAGGTTATGCTTCTCAGTGGTGCACATTAAGGAGCACCTGATAGCAGTGTCCGTTACTGGTAATGTGGAGGTGATGTCTATCAAATTGCTCCACTGTAAAGATTCTATTTTTGCTATTGTAAATAGTAAGGAAATAATTTGACAATAGGGAAACACCCTGTTTCCAAACATTTACCCGTTAGTATTAGACTGTGCTGATGATTCTTGCCTGAATTAATTGCGTTTACTAACTGACATTCTGCTTTATATTCATTTGTTGGTATATTTATTTGTTAAAATATCATTTTAAAGCCCCACATCATTATAAGGTAACTCTCATTCTG
The DNA here is from genome assembly GCF_000951045.1 of Mandrillus leucophaeus. NCBI lineage: Eukaryota > Metazoa > Chordata > Mammalia > Primates > Cercopithecidae > Mandrillus > Mandrillus leucophaeus. Next base: position 580,625 of record NW_012102665.1, on the reverse strand, counting down.
TGGTGTATCTCATTGTCTTTCATTTTCTAAAATGTAAAGATGGGAAACAAAATTTGGCAGATTTATTGTGGCCTGAGCAGTATCAAGGGAAAAACTGAAGGGAAGGATAGACTATGAGCTTTTTTCTGTTTTATGTAGGATTATTAGAGGTTATGTAGGGAATAGAAGGGTGTTTAGATCAAATTTGATAAAAGGTTGTACAAATTAAAGAGATCTCTTTGGTGTGATACTTCTCAAGGTATTAATATGCTGATGTGCTTGTGAATATCTTATAGAAGGATAAAATATATTAAAGAAACTCTTGACTCATCAAGTATCCCTATGGACTACATTTTCATTAGCAAATATTAATGAATGTGCCTCTATGAGAAGCATTGGATTCTGTTTTTTAGATAATGAAAAGATTTGCAAGACAATCTTTATCTTTAGGGAATTTATATATGTTGGGGAGGGAGAGGGGAAGGAGAGGTAGGAGAATATGGAAAAAAAAAAAAAACTTTGCAATTATTGGTGGAGTAAAAGTAAGGGCACCCAAGACAGCAGGGAATTAAAAGGAAGAAGAACTCTTAATTAGAAAATGGAAAATGCTTCCTGGATGGTGTTTGTAATAGGTAAATTTAAGCTGAGATGAGGTTAGAGAGTACAGAAATGGAACAGATGAAACCACGTAAGACAGAAAAGTAGTGGGGCATGTTGCAGCAAATTGACTCCATATGGGCTGTGTGCAGGGGAGGAAACTAGGTTGGGGCCAGATCCTGGAGACCCTTGAATTACAGCATGAGAAAGAAAGTTGTGCCTTAATTCAGACTGCCTGGGAGGCTTATAGGGGGTGTAATGGTGGGGGTTGGGAGGGAGGGCATGCAAGGGCGTGCATTGAACAGAGTGGGAAGATTGAAATGGTGCTAATATATAAACTGGATTTGAATGAGGGCAGGCAATTATATTAATAATAGTCTAGGACCATGCTCTTTAAACTTTGTTACTGCATACCTACTAAAATAATTTTGAAAACTCTGTGTCATGTATTTTAAAGTTGACATCCAAATTTTTCTCCATAAAATTTTACCATATTTGCAAAGGATATAATTTCTAATGTATTATAAATATCAGTATTTTAAACATAGAGTTGTATCACTTTTTAAAATGGACTCTAAATACTATAGCACTTGGATACCCACTATTCATTTTTTAAAACTCACAAATAGGCAAGACTGTAAGAGACAAATAAGACAAAAAAATTGTGAATAAATTATTTAAATTGAGATGCTTGCATTTTTTTCTTTATCTCTTTTCATTTTCCACACAGAAATTTACCTTGATATATTTTCATGGTTGAGAGTTGATTTCTCAGTCACATTTCTCTGCACCAAAAATGGGTAAAGAGAAATTTAAATTTTGTGTCAGGCAAGGTGGCTCACACCTGTAATCCCAGTACTTTGAAAGGTTGAGGCAGGAGGATCACTTGAGCCCAGGAGTTTGAGACCAGCCCTGGCAACATAGTGAGACCACCAGCTCTACAAAAAATAAAAAAAATTACCTGGGCATGGTGGCACATGCACTTGTAGTCCTAACTAGGGAGACTGAATTGGGAGGACTGCGTGATCCTGGGAGGTCGAGGCTGCTGTGATCCATGATCACATGAGACTTTCTCTCAAAAATTAAAACATAAAAAGAAATTAAAAATTTGAATTTCCTGTTAATATAAAACTTAAAGTTTTATTGAGTTCCCATTATTAATACTCAGTTGATCAACCAGAATGTATTACAAATTGAAAAAATCTAGTGAACAACGTTTTATCAAAAAGGCATCTCTTAATGAAATGGATGGGAATTTTACAAAATAATTGTATATTCATGGATAGAATTTATTGCTTAGAATGAGATAATACTTAACATCATTTCTACTTTACATTTTAAGAGCTATAAGCGCTGAGAAATGTTCGTAAATAAGTCAATGGGAATGGAAATGGTTTTGTTGGCAGTGCCACTCATTTTCTTGAACTGCTTCCAACTTATATGCAAAAAAATTACAAAAATTATTTTTAATACGCTTTCAGTCTTTCCATAATTTTGAAACTTTGTTGAAATTTGTTGAAATATTTCAACAAAGGGTTGAAAACCATCTGACTTGTAAAAGTATTCATTACAGTATTTAGAGGGTTGATCACTTAACATTTTCATCAATATTTCAAAAGGTTCCATTGTTTAGCGTGGAAGGTTTTTTTCTGTCTTGGAGAAGTGCATCCTAGTAGCTTTGAGATAGTTAGCTTAGAGATGATGCTTTTCTCAGATTCGAGAACATGAAGGGAAAGCCTTGGATCCAAAACTCTCAGGCACATTTTTGGGATAGAAATCCCTAGAAGCTGGGGTCTGGAAAATTCCTTAGAGTTACCCAATCTGATAAAGTTGTAGTTACTAAGTTATAAATCTTCATGTACCTTCATGGGGTTTGAATACCCCAGTTTGCTCTAGGCGGAATTATCAGAGCCTCTGAGTTAGAGTGTTGGGAACTTAAAAGGAGGGAATAGATACAGAATACTTTATAAAAGTAGAATTTATGGCTCTTAGGAACTGATTAGATATGGGGGCAAGAAAGATAGTATTTTAAACAATAAATGAAGACCTCGTGTTCGGTATCTCGAGTTGAGTGGAGAAAATGATGGTGATTGGAAAGTCATGAGGGTGAGCTGATTTTATAAGAATAGTTTGGACAGTTTAGTTTTCAGAACAAATATGACATGGAGGTGGAGATTTTACAGTGTACTTGCAAATATGGCTCTGGGGATCAGGACAAGATGACTTCATGGGTCATCTGCACAATATGTGGTAGCTGCAAATGGCTGGGTTTACCAAGGAGGGGAGGAGGGCATATGTGTAATGTATATGTATGAGGACAAAAGTACAGGGGAAACTACTACATAAAAGAGAAGTAAGCAAGAATAGTTCAGAGGAGTAGAAAATTACTCAGGATTGTGCACTTCCAGAGAACTGACGAGAATTTTAAGAAGAGGATGTTGGGGTGGCAGGTGTCAACATTATGAAAAGCTGTAGAGAAGTAAGAGCAGTTGGTCTGGGAAGAGTTGCTGATCTTTGAGAAGAGAGTCACAGAGTGAAAGAGAAGACATTTTATTTGTCTTGGTGAAGGCTATCAAGGGGGAACTGTACCTTTAAGAAGTTTGACGGAAAAAAGCCATTTTAGGGATAGCAAGCTTAGGTTCTAGATTCACCATGAAAGGAAAAGCCCCATGTAGTGAGACTGGTTCTTAAATACCTTTCTATGGATCGTAAAGTACAGTTTCCATGGAGGCATTCACCTTCACCATTGTAACATTATTATTGCTGTGGTTGAGTCCTGGGTGAGGTGGTTGGACTTTAAGAGCCATGTCGTTGGAAAAATATGTGTCTTCAGACCATAGCAGCATGACTTTTTGAGAATCCTCTGGGGACTGAGACCAGCTGAGGGAATAGCACTTCTCCATCTCTCTCTCACACTCTGAAGCGTGTGTATGCTCACTGAATTGGATGTATGGTGGCCAAGTGCACTATCGAGACTGTTTCTTGCTTTTGTTCTCTTGGTTGCTGACACTTCCCACCCCCGTCCCGACTTGGCAGAACGGAGTAAATGCATGTGTGGTGATAATAAGGTAGGAATGGAAGTTGGGTTTTTTGAAGATGGTTTCAGGAACTTTTAATAAATAGAGATTTGAGACATCTTCCGAGGATTGTAAGGTTTGATAAGAATTGTAGATTCAAAATTCTTATTGAGTGACCATGAAATTAGCTTGAATTTGTAGTATATTTGAGCATATTTAACAAGGAATAGAAAAGAGGCATACTTACAGTATTGATGCAGGTGGAGAATACAGTTGGTCTTCCACATTCAAGATTCCACATCTGGGAATTCAACCAACTGTCAATTGAAATATTTTTAAAAATAGAAAACAGCAGAACAATTTTAAAAATACAAATAAAAAATGCCGTATAACCAACTGTTTACATAGCATTTACGTTGTTAAGTAATCTAGAGATGGTTTAAGGTACAAGGGAACCTGTATATAGATTATATGCAAATTCTACACCATCCTATGTCAGGGCTTGAGCATCCTTGGATTTTGGTATTCATTTGGGGGTTGGTCCTGGAACCAATTCCCTGCAAATACCAAGAGATGACTGGATGGTACTCTTGAGAAGGTTAGGGCTTCTGTGTATTCCTTCCTTCCCCCTCTTGCTCTTTGACAACTAAGAGTGGTAGGATCATTGAAAGAGGAGTGCTAGGAAATGAGGCCTAAAGTTCTTTTAGAATGCTGTGTAAAAACAGGTCATTTTACTCGGAAGTGATAACATGATCTTTGCTTCTTAATTTAAAAAACAGATCTTAATAATTGATAATTTTAGTCAGATTTTATTGTAGCATAGTTGAGTGAGTATATACGTTGCTTGGAGTTGTCTGTTGTTCTGCGATAACTGTTGAAATGAGTCAAGTTGTTGCTTGGAAAAATCTCAGATGTCATTCTGAATTACAGAGTAGTAATGTGATTTCTCTAGCCAAGTAAGAGGATTTTGCAAAATGTATTAATGTTAACTCTAAAAATTAGAAGGCAGAGTCGATTTGGGTAGGTCGTGTTTCCCTACTCCTGCCTTGCTTCTGTATCAACCTTATGCCCCAGCTACACCAAATTACTTGTAATTCTGGAGACATGAAATAGTTTTCTTTGACTCCCTATCTTTGGAATTTTCTGCTTAGAATGCCCTCCTCCTGCCCTTTGTCCTGCTTGGCAAATTCCAGTGTATTTTCCAAGAATTGGCTTGACTTCGAAGCCTTCTCTTACTTATCAGGGCAGACTTAGAAGTATAATAGTTAACAGCATATTTTGTTTGTATACAGTCTTATACTATGTATTTTTTCTTAGTAGAGTATGTTTATATATGCACACACATACATACAATGTATACCCATATATGTACATACATGCACAATTTTTTGTCTAGTTTTTATAGTATATTCCTTGTTCAGTGCCTGACATTAGATAGTGTATATGCTGTCCTGTTTATATTAAGACTACTAACTGGTTGAATGAAAACAATTAAAAACACATGATTTTCCTACTTCCTGGTTGAATGAAATCAATGAAAACAAAAACACTTGGAAACTACGGGCAGATTTTCTGTTTCTAGAAACAAACTGAAATGCAAAGTGGGAGGGAACATTTGCTTATTTGCCTGACACTGTTGCAGTTATCACTGTGTCTTAAAAGTCTTAACCGTTATTTTATAGATAAATATAATAAGTGACAAAACGGGATTTGAATCCAGATCTCTCTTACCATAAAAATCTTCTGTTCTTTTGACACAATTGGGCTATGACTATGTACAATTTTATGGTGGGCCCAACCTTTTTTTTTTTTTTTTTTTGAGACAGTGTCTCGGTACGTCACCCAGGTTGGAGTGCAGTGGCGTGATTTTGGCTCACTGCAACCTCCTCATCCGGTTTTGAAGCGCTTCTCCTGCTTCAGCCCAGCTGATTTTTGTATTTTTAGTAGAGATGGGATTTCACCATGTCGGCCAGGCTGGTGTCAAACTTCTGACCTCAAATTATCAGCCCATCTTGGCCTCCCAAAGTGCTGGGATTACAGGCATGAGCCATTGCGCATGGCCAAAGGAAAGGCGCAACTTTTAAACTATTATATTTTAGGCACTTTTTCTTAAATTTGAAAAAGCGAAAAATTGGAATTTCTCTTCTGCTACTTTGGATTTTTATGTTAGATTCAGGGAACTGCAGGTAGTATAGAGAGAGGATACTTCTGGAACTATGACAGTTGTTTTGTCCTGTTACATAATCTCATGTCTATACAAAAAGACATTCAGTTCTGTAGGTAACAAGGATTGTCGTCGTTTTATTGTTTCTTTCCGTTGTCATCTTCATTCCTGATGTTCTCTTTATTTGTATCGTAACATATTTGATTCCTTTCGTGATTTGGAACTAGAAGGTTCTATTGAGCCTAGTTTATGTTTAGCAGCAGTTTTCAAAGGGTCTTGGAGATAAGATGAACCAAAGCTTTAAGTATAGGGCCTTAGTTTATATCCTAGATTTTCTATTCCTATTAAGAATTCTATTCTTTTGGCCAGGCGCAGTGGCTCACGCCGATAATCCCAGCACTTTGGGAGGCCAAGGCGGGTGGATCACTTGAGGTCAGGAGTTCAAGACCAACCTGGGCAACATGGTGAAACCCCATCTCTTCTAAAAATACAAGAATTAGCCAGGTGTTGTGGCGCCTGCCTGTAATTCCAGCTGCTCAAGAGGCTGAGGCATGAGAATTGCTTGCACCTGGGAGGCGGAGGTTGCGGTGAGCTGAGATAGCACCACTGCACTCCAGCCTGGGCAACAGAGCAAGACTCTGTGTCAAAAAAAATAAAAAAGAATTCTATTCTTTTAGAATTCTATTCTGGCCGGGCGCGGTGGCTCAAGCCTGTAATCCCAGCACTTTGGGAGGCCGAGACGGGCGGATCACGAGGTCAGGAGATCGAGACCATCCTGGCTAACACGGTGAAACCCCATCTCTATTAAGAAATACAAAAAACTAGCCAGGCGAGGTGGCGGGCGCCTGTAGTCCCAGCTACTCGGGAGGCTGAGGCCGGAGGATGGTGTGAACCCGGGAGGCGGAGCTTGCAGTGAGCTGAGATCCGGCCACTGCACTCCAGCCTGGGCGACAGAGTGAGACTCCGTCTCAAAAAAAAAAAAGCTATTCTGTTAAGATTAACCGAAAACCCAATTTTCAATTAAAAGATGTGCCACACAACTTTTTCATGGAATCTTTTACTTTAAAATTAAATATTAGGTTTTGCAAAATGAAAAATACCTATTTAATTATTTATTGGCAATCTGTCTTGAGCTTACAAGGGATCTTCCCTTTAACTTTTTATCCTGGCTCCCCTTCAGCTAGCAATGACAGCTATTAAGATAGTAAGTTTATAGGGAAAGAGGGAGTATTGGAATTTTGGGAGAACAGATATAATTAGAAAAAGCATTTCAGAGTAGTCATTGTTAATATATGCTTTTTAAAAAGTTTATTTTTTTTTTTTATTTTGGAGACAGAGTCTCATTCTGTCACCCAGGTTAGAGTGCAGCGGTGCCATCTTGGCTCACTGCAACCTCTACCTCCCAGGTTCAGGTGATTCTTGTGATTCAGCCTCCCAAGTAGCTGGAATTTCAGGCATGCACCACCATGCCCAACTAATTTTTTTGTATTTTTAGTAGAGACGGGGTTTCACCAGGTTGGCCTGGCTGGTCTTGAACTCCTAACATCTAAGCGATCCACCTGCCTCAGCCTCCCACAGTGCTGGGATTACAGGCATGAGCCACTGTGCCCGGCCAGTATATGCTTTTTTTTTTTCCTCCAAAAAAGACAACAGTAACAACAACAACCTGATTTGAACACACTGTATTATATGCTTTTTGGTCATTTAAAAAATTCAAATAGCATTAAAAGATGATGGTTTTTTAATGGTTTTTTTACTTCATCAGTAAAAGAGGCTGAATTTTAAAAGCCATGGAACAGTATAGGGCTATTGCTGCTATTATAGTGTTCAAGAATCCATAGAGTTTAGTTATGCAGAGCTACTTAAGAATTCAAGAGTCTTAAAGTACTAATATCTCCATTTCTAGTAATACTTCTTGTCTTTGATCTATTTTGTCTCATAATAATATAGCTACTCCAGCTTTTTTTCTTTTTTCTTTTTTTGAGACAGTCTCACTCTGTCACCCAGGCTGGAATGCAGTGGAGCTATCTCAGCTTACTGAAACGTCTGCCTCCCATACTTAAGTGATCCCCCCACTTCAAGCACCCAAGTAGCAGGGACCACAGGTGTGCACCACCACCCCCAGTTAATATTTTTGTATCTTTTATAGAGATGGGGTTTTGCCATGTTGCCCAGGCTGGTCTCGTCTCAAACTCCTGAGCTCAAGCAGTCCACCTGCTTCAGCCTTCCAAAGTGCTGGGATTATCGGCATGAGTCACCACACCTGGCCTCCAGCTTTCTTATGCTCACTATTTTGTGTTATATCTTTTAAAAAAATTATTTTCAACCTGATGGTTGAAATTTTGTCTTTAGAAATGTATCTCTGGTAGACAGACTATATTTCTGATGGTCTGATAATCTTTGCCTTTTAAATGAGATATTTTAGTCCATTTATATTTAATGTAATTATTGATCTAGTTGCATTTAGGTCTGTGATTCTGCTATTTATTTTCTGTTTGACTCATGGTTTTTTCCTCTGTTACTCCTTTCCAGACTTTATTTTGGGTTAACTGAATATTTTTTAGTACTCCATTTTAGTTTCTCCGTTATCTTTATACCTATACCTTCTAATATGTTTCAGAGATTGCTCCTAGGATTGTTATTTTTTTGGGGGGGGGCGCCAAATATAAGTGAACATTTGTCACTAGTGTCTGTACCGGAGTGGAACACTCCCTTTGTCTGGAAGTGATTAGACTTTGTATGGAAGTCTAAACATGATAGACTGGTAGCAAAACATTTGAAGCAGAATATGATTTTGTTACCTCCTAGGAGTATGCTTCTTAAGTATGGTTGTTTAACAGTCTGCATTTAAATTAGTGGAGTTATTTATCTAAAAATAAATGCTCCTGAGCCTTACTCCAAAGTAAATAAGTATCTGAGTGTGGGATCTAGGTATCTGCATTTTAGGTAAGTGCTCCAAGCTTGTCTTGAACATAATTATGTTTGGCAGTCACAGCTGTAGGAGTTTTTTTCCTACTGCCCTCTGCTTTTTATGGGCCAGAATCAATTTTATTGTTTATCTTTAAGATTAACAAGTGTGAGACTGATGAAACAGTTTGGTCATAGTGATAGAATTCTAGAGCGTTTATAAAGGTGTTTCAAGGTTATGCTAGCTTAACAGTCTTATAAAGGAGAAAACTGGCCAGATGAGAGTGACTGAATGGCTTTTACAGCTCTGATTTATAATTAATAAGGTATTTTGCTATGAATTGTAGACTAGAATAAGCTGTATAAAGTGTTTCTGCTCTGTATAGTTATGTTCATGGTTAGGTGTTGTTTGTAATCCAATTTGACAGTCTCTGCCTTAGTTGGGCTATTTAGACCAGTTGCACTTAATGTAGTTGCTGATATGGTTGTGTTCAAATCTCTTTATCTTGCTGTTTCTCATTTGTTTGTCTCATCTCTTCTTGTTCCCTTTATTCTCTTTTTGTGCGTTCTTTTCGATTACTTATGGGGTGTACTGGATTAGTAGTTGTATGTCTTTGGTGTATGTGTGTTTCTTTTTAAATAATGATTGCTTTAGAGTTTGTAATTAATATGCATTTTTACTTTTCCACAGTCAACTTCGAGTAATATGTATCTCTTCACACACAGCGTAAGAGCTTTGTAACAGTATACCCTTTTCTTGCCTGTGTGCTATTGTAGTCATATATTATACTTCTGCATGTGTTGTGAACCCCACAATATATATTTATCCATTTATTTTTTAGTACATAGTTTTATTTAAGCAGTTATTTTTTAGATACTTGAAAAATAAGAAATTTTTTATTTATCCCATATTAACTTTTTGTTCTTTCTTTTTTTTCTGGAGACAGGGTCTTGCTTTGTCCTCCAGACTGGAGTGCAGTGGCGCCATCTCAGGTCACTGCAGCTTTGACCTCCCAGGTTCAAGCAGTCCTCTTGCCTCAGCCCCCTAAGTAGCTGGGACTACAGGTGCATGCCACCATGCCCAGCTAATTTTTGTATTTTTTTTAGAGGCACAGTTTTACCATAGTGCCCAGGCTGATTTTGAACTCCTGAGCTCAAGTGATCCATCCGCCTCGGCCTCTCAAAGTGATAGGATTACAGGCGTGAGCCACTGTGCCCGGCCCCATATTAATTGTTTCTGATGCCCTTTATTCTTTTGTATAGATCCAGATTCTCATTTGGTGTAATTTTACTTTTGCTTGAATGATTTGCTTTAGTATTTCCTATAGTGCATGTCTGCTGTTGATGATAGCAGTCTTTGTATGGCTGAAAGAATCTTTATTTCAGCTTCATATTTGGAAGATTTCTATTTCTTATGTATGGAGTTGTAGGTATTTTTCTTTATGTACTTTAAAGATGTTACTGTCTTCTGACTTGTATTTTAGATGGAAAAGTCTGCTATCATTCTTATTTTTGTTTTTCTGTATATAACTTGAGTTTTTCTCTGGCTGCCCAAAAGTTTCTATCACCAGCTTTAAGCAATTTGATTATATTGTGCCTTGGTATACTTTTCTTCATGTTTCTTGCTCATGGGTTTCATTGAACCCCTTGAATCTATCTGTAGATTGATAGTTTTTACCAAATTTGGGAAAATTTTGTCCGTTATTTCTTCAGATATATTTTATATCTCCCATTCTTCTTTGGGGACTCTGTTTGCACATATATTTGGATGCTGGGAGTTTTCCTACAATTGATTGATGCTTAATTTTCTTCCTCCCCCATATTTTTTCTGTTTCATTTGGGATATTTTTCTTACGCTTTTTCTTTAAGGTAACACATTTTTTCCTCTGTAATGTTTAATCTGCTCTTGATCCCATCCCATGTATTTTTCATATCTTTTTTTCATCTCTAAAAGATCAATTTAGGTCTTTCATACCATCTTCCGTGTCTCTTCTTAACATGCTCTTTTTTTCTGCCTTCTTAAATGTATGGAATATAATTAAAATAACTTTCAATGTCCTTATCTACTAATTCTATATTCTTTGTTCTGGGTCTGTTTCTGTTGTAGAATTTTTTGCCTCATGGTTTGTATTTTCCTGCCTTTTGTGTGCCTAGTAATTTTTTATTGGATGCTAGACGTTGTGGAGTTTACCTTGTTGAGTGCTAGCTATTTTTATATTTCTTTACATACTTGAGTTTTGTTCTGTGACACAGTTTTTTGGATATAGTTTGTTTCTTTTGAAGCCTGTTAAACTTTGTTAGGCAAAACCAGGAGAATTGTTTGCCACTTCTTAGGCGTTTTGCCTCATTTAGTATAGAATTTTTAAAATTTTTGTTGGTGGAGACATAAACTAGTCCTTGTCCTTTGTGATAATCGAGAATTTGTTCACTTGATCATTTCAGGTAGTTATTTTTCCCAGAATACGGAGTAGTTTCCTCACACACATAAACTGTTTGAGTACTCAAAGACTCAAAGGGACCTTCTGTAGCTTTCTGAGGTTCTTTCTCTGTGAAGGTCCCTCCTCTGTGATACTCTTCCTCTGCCAATTCTAGCTGCCTTGGCCTCCCTGAATTCTCAACTCTGTCTCCTCAGTTCGAGGAGTCTGCTGAGATTATATTTGGACCTTCCTAGTGCTCTGGAAATTATTTCCAGGAAGTTAACTGGAAGAATATAGGGCTCATTTCATTTGTCCTCTCTTTCTCAGAGATCACTGTCCAGTACTGTCTTTTGTCAGTGTCTGATACCATGACTTCATATGTTTTATCTTTTTTTTTTTAAGAGATGGGGGTCTCACTGTGTTTCTCAGGGGCTAGAGTGCAGTGGCTATTCACAGATGCAGTTATAGAACACTACAGTGTCGACCTCCTGTGCTCAAGCAATCCTCCTGCTTCAGCCTCCTAAGTAGCTGGGACTACAGACACTGTCGGCATACCTGGCTCTGTCATTTTATTTATTTATTTATTTACCATTTAAGGTGTGAGGGTTAAGTTGGTTCTTGTTAATCCATCCTTTTCAAAAGTGGAAGACCATGTTTAAGTGTTCTTTAAATACAGAAGTTATTTTATTTTTAACAAAAGGAACTGTGCTGTGTTTTGTGGTCTCTTTTTGATAATGTTCTATTGGGAGTAAAAACGATGTTACCTGTTTAAAGTAGTCAGTTCTGTAAGATGGTCCCATGGTATATACACATTTAATTTAAAAACAAGCGTTTTAAAATGCCCTAATAGCAATAACATTTCATTAGGAAATGATGAATCTTTTCTGTCACTCATATAGCAACATTTGGGAAGAGTTTCTTAGGTGGTTTTCTTTTTCTCTCCTAAGAAAAGAGCTAAAGGAGCAAAGACAGAATCTCATTGTGAGTGATGAACAGATTTTTTTGTTTCAAAAATACTTAAATGCTTACTTTGTGCCTGGAAATATCCTGGAGATGAAGCAGTGTATGGGATAAAAATTCCTGTCCTCATGGAGCCAATAACTTACTCTAGAGAGACAGACAATAAGTAAAACAACTAATATTACCAGATGTTGACAGGCACTGTTGAGAAAGTAAATCAAGTAATGCAGGGGATAGAATAGGAAGTGCCAGGAAATAATAAGAAAATTTCTTGGAAAACTCTTAGGGCCTTGGGAAAGGCCCTGAACTGTAGCAGTTGAAGAGTTCTTATTTAGCTCTGGATCCCATCCTTTCCAACCTCATGGTGTTTCCATCAGTAATATTTTCTTATTGCTAAAACTTCAATTTATGTTTATTTGTTGACTGTTTACTTTCATTATATAACCATGTGCAAATCTTTGTCTTCTTTTAAACATTAGGAACAAAACAAAATAAATAATCTTTATTTTGTTTGAATGCCCTGGCTAGTAATCTAATCCAGTTTACTATTTCACAACCACAATTCTGGAAAGTATATTTTGTATTCCTTGTCTTCACTTTCTTATATTTTCCTCTACCTCTTCAGTCAGGTTTGGCTTCTCAGCTTTCATACAGTGGAAAATCGCCCTTGTCATACAGCATGGCACAAAAGTACCCAATTCAGTGGGCACCTTTCAATTCTTCCTTGACTCCTTTGGTAGTAGATGCTGTTTAATCATACCTTCACTCATTGCTTGGTTCCTTTGAAATAATTATCTTTTGGTTGGTTTTTAGCCTTTCTTTCTTGGTCTTTTCTTCCTTCTCCTGCAGCTTGAATGGGTGTCTGGCCTTCTAGTATTAATACATACTTTTATTACAATGATCATTTTAAAGTAGATTGTTTTATGTAGAATATTAGCTCTTTGAAAGCAGAAACATTAGTATTTTCATTATTGTCTCCCCAGCAACTACCCTAGTACTTGGCACAAATGTATTTAATAAATATTTGTTTAATGAATATGAATATACTAGTGTTTTTAGCTTTCCTCTGTTAAGTGAAGTTAGATACCAGTTTCATTAGCTTTATCTTCTACATTGCAGGATTCACTATATCGGTGCTAGACTTTTTGTGTGTCTATTCACAAGTTGTTAGTGTCTTAATTGAACATGTTCTCAAGACTCTGATCACTGTTTCCTGCATACTGAGTTTCTGTAGCCTCTGACCCTTGTGCTTTTAGAGCCAAGTAGAACTTTGTCATTATAGAGCCAAGTAGAACATATCTGTAGAAAAAGGAAAGGGAGGTATCTTTTAGTTATTTGTGGCTTCTGGATTGATTCTGAGAGTCTCTTATGATTTTTTTTTTTGTACCATTCCAGAAACAGATTTTTACTGCTTCAGACAGGCAAGGGGTACATTTTAGTTTCAAAGTGTTATAAGGAGTATTTCTGATGTCTCTGATAGTTGGTGTGGATGACTACAGCTCAGAGTCTGATGTGATTATTATACCTTCAGCCCTGGACTTTGTCTCACAAGATGAAATGTTGACGCCCCTGGGGAGATTGGACAAGTATGCTGCAAGTGAGAACGTATTTAACAGGTATGTGCATATTCTTTTTGTTAAAGTGGAAGTGGAAGGGTGGTTTTACTAACCTCAGTAGGGAAAATGAAAGTATCCATTTTAAAGGAGGTATTATTAACAGGCACAATCTGAGTCACCAAGTTTTATTCGTAATCATAGCATGAGCAGTTTTGTACTTGTTTATTCTTTGATCCTAGTAAGCATACAACATGCTTTCTTTGCAAAAAAATTACCATTAATTACCATTGCTTTTCTGCCACTGGACATAATTTTGGTATTCATATAAATTGCTTATTGGAAAGTGCGTTATTCCTTCAACACATGATGTTGTATACCTGCTGTGTGACAGGTGATGCTTAAGGTCATTGGGTCACATGGCAGTGACCAAGAGCCAGCACTCTTCCTGCTGCATTGTGTTTGTCCGGCCACGATCCCAGACCACTTACATCACACTTTTCTGGGAAATCAAAAAGTCTGTTCAGATTTTTTGGGTATAGCTATGCAAAACTGATACTGTTAAAAATATGTAAGGATAGCATTTTGTATAATGAATGTGTTTTTTCATTATAATAATTGAAAGAGAACTGAAATGAATTTTTGGTGACTTTTTGCCCAATCAGTTAGATAAAGATTTTAAAAAATGTTGTAAATATTCAGTCTCATCTTGTTAAAATAAAATCAATACTGCCATTTGCCACTTAGAAAATTATAGACCTAATATGTGTTTTAATAATGTAATAAGAAAAAAATTTCTTAAAAAATGTGTAGATTTTGTCTTTTAAAATTCTAGATACGGGCCAGGCGCAGTGACTCATGCCTGTAATCCCAGCACTTTGGGAGGCCAAGGCAGGTGGATTGCTTGAGCACGGGAGTTTGAGAGCAGCCTGGGCAACATGGTGAAACCCCATCTCTACTAAAGATATTTAAAAATTAGCCAGGTGTGGTGGTGCACGCCTGTAGTCTCAGCTACTCAGGAGGCTGAGGTGGGAGGATTACCTGAGCCAGGGAAGTCAGTGCTGCAGTTAGCCGTGGTCGCACCATTACACTCCAGCCTGGGCAACAGGAATGAGGCCCTGTCTCAAAAAAATAAAATTCTGGATATTAGCTGTTGATGCCATTGAACATATGTAATCTTGTTTTTCTGTGTAGACAAATGGTGGCCCGGAGTTTGCTGGATACCTTGAGGGAAGTCTGCGATGATGAAAGAGATTGTATCGCTGTTTTGGAAAGAATTAGCAGATTGGCCGATGATTCAGGTATATGTTCATGTGGAGAAAGTGAATTTACTCCGTTCTAGAAAGGTTTCTTTGACCAAATTTGTGTTTCTAAAAACTAATGAAAAAATTAATGTGATATGACATGGCTTTAAAATCTTTCCTAAGTAATTATCAAAGCCTTCCATGACAACAAAAGTAAAATTTGTTACTGAGACCTGGACATTTTACAGTAGTCTCATTTAGTTTAATTTTAGAAATTTCTCATCAAAACAAGTCTAAAAATATTGTTTTGCATCGTGTATATTAATATTTTAGGATTAATAATATCTAGAATAATTTTGAATACATTAAAAGAGATGGAGGAGGCTATAAATTGTTTTAGGCAAATATAGAAAGCTTGCTTTCTGTGTGGTTTCTCACTTTCAAAAAATGTTGATTAACCATTTGTAAAACTACACCTGGTTTATCTCCAAAGTGAAAATGAGAAAGTCTGCTTAAGAAAGAGGTAAACTTGATTTGAAGCTTAGAAAATGGTGATGTTAGAGTTTTTACAAATATATCTTTTGTTGTAGTAAAATATACTTAATACTTAACACATGAAACTATTTTAAGGTAATATTAAGCATATTTTTATACTTGATTTTAGAAACAATCCAAAAATAAATTTTAAAACTTTTTTCCTTAAATCTGTTATCTTTATTAAAGTATATTTTCCATCTCTGACAGACTTTTTGGCATCTCAGCAAGCCCCATCTTTTAATTTTTAGACAAACTCATCTTTTGATGAACAGTTTATTTTAATGGGAATATGTTAAATGTTTACATAAGCCTTAAATGTTCCTAATATTCTTACAGGGTGGGTACAACATTTATAGGCTTAACTGAGCAATAGTCTACCTTTGTGTACATAATTGCTTATGTATATGCTTGTTCTAAAATGGTTTTAGGAGGGGTCTCATCAAGTATAATTTTTACTTATTTTTTAAATTTGATTTAAGTTAAATTAATGTAAATTCATGGCACTGTTAAGCCTATTATGGTTATATTCCTTAGTAAAGACAGATATTTTAAGGATGGATTTGTGTTTTCCTCTATCTGTTTACCAGCTCTAGAGTTTTTTTTGGTAAGTGTGTGGGGGTGTGTGTGTGTATTTTAAAATATGTTCTCACATTGGTAAGTTCATAGTAAATGTCTCTATTGACATAATTCTATTCATTCAGTATACATCAAACAGTACCTACTCTATACCAGGTTCTAGATTAAATGCTAGAGCAGTCATTAAGGTGAACAAGAATTTCTGTCATCAAATTAACAGTTTAGTGAATGCAGCCAACATATAAACAGTAAATTACAGTGGGAAGGATCGGGGCAGGCTTCAGAAAGTTAGTGACGTTTACGTTGGATTTGATAGAATCATGAGGTATAGAGAGGGGAAAGGGCGTACCCAGGAGAGGAAAAGACAGAGGAGTTCAAGAAGGTGGCCCATTTGGTCAACAATGAGGCCAACCTGACAATGAGACTAACCTGCTGAGTTTCCAGGTTAGAAAAATTAGGCTGTTAAATAAGGTAGGTGAGGGCTAGATTGTAAAGGTTTATAACAAACCATGCTGATGACTTTACCTGTTTTGTGATTTAGAACAGTGTAGTGTAGCAGTATGAACTGATACGGTGAAGAAGATGGGTGACAAGAAGACTAATTGGAAGACTATACCGATTAATTGGGTGTCTTTGTTTTTGAGACAGAGTCTTGCTCTGTCGCCCAAGCTAGAGCAGAGTGGCGTGATCTCCACTCACTGCAACCACCCCTGCCTCCCAGGTTCAAGCAATTCTCCTGCCTCAGCCTCCCGAGTAACTGGGATTACAGGCATGCACCACTACACCCAGTTAATTTTTGTATTTTTAGTAGAGAAGGGGTTTCACCATGTTGGCCAGGATGGTCTGGAACTTCTCTAACCTCAAGTGATCCACCTGCCTCAACCTCCCAAAGTGCTGAGATTACAGGCATGAGCCACTGTGACTGGCCAGTTAATTGCTATAAGGATGAATTGTTGGATAGAAATTGAAGTGCTGGGAGGGATTCCAAGGCTAACCTCTGGATAGAGTGAGAAAGAGAGAGGATTTCACCCTGAGGTTTCTAATTTGTAGGACTGGGCTTATTGTGATATCTGGGTAAGATAAAGACTATTGAATAATAACATGGCTCTGAAGTGAATGAAATATGTATCCTTTGTTTAGACAAATAAGCAGCTGAGAACCTTTCAGTCTTCTGCCTTACCTTTCATTAGCTTTTATCTTGATTTTTTTATTCCCCAAAATTTACCATCTGTTTTTATTATTTTCCCCTGGAATGGATGGATGTGTAGTGGTTTCTCATTGTGGTTGTAATTTACATTTCCTCAATAGCCAGTGAAGTTCATACCTGGTTATATACTTACTGGGTATTTGGGTATCCTTTTTTTTTTTTGAGATGGAGTCTCACTCTGTCATCCAGGCTGGAATGCGGTGGCACGGCCTGGGCTCACTACAACCTCCTCCTCCTGGGTTCAAGTGATTCTTCTGCCTCAGCTTCTCGAGTGGCTGGGATTATAGGCATGCACTACCACGCCCGCCTAATTTTTGTATTTTTAGTAGAGATGGGATTTCTCCATG
Source organism: Mandrillus leucophaeus (assembly GCF_000951045.1). Lineage (NCBI taxonomy): Eukaryota > Metazoa > Chordata > Mammalia > Primates > Cercopithecidae > Mandrillus > Mandrillus leucophaeus. The sequence continues at coordinate 563,120 of NW_012102665.1, read as the reverse complement.
TTGGCCAGGCTGGTCTTGAATTTCTGACCTCACGTGATCCACCCAACTCAGCCTCCCAAAGTGCCGGGATTACAGACATGAGCCACCATGCCCGACTTCTTTTTTGAAATGTCTAAGTCTCTTCCTCCTTTAAAAAATTGGCAGTCATTTTCTTACAGATTTACAGGAATTCATTCTGCATATGAGCCCTATGTTGTTTATGTGTATTGAAGATACCTTTTTCACTCTGTGGCTTGTGTTTGCGCTCATAGTGATGCTTCTTAAAGAAGAGAAGTGCTTTTCCTTTATGGATTGTGCTGTTTTTGTCTTCTTAGAGATTTTCTCCAATCTCAAAGTCATAATAAATATCTTTTCCTGTATTCTGTAACACAGAGAAGCCTTATTGTTTTTTGCCTTGACATTCAGATCTGTATTCCACCTGGAATTTGTTCATGTGCATGATATGAAGTGGAGGACAAGTTTCATTTTTTTTTTTTTTTTTTTTAATATGAGGAGCCAGTTGACACAATACCCTTTATTGAGAAGGCCATCTTTCCCAGTTCACCTTGTAATAAATCGGTTGTCTATACATGCATGTGTCTGTTTCTGGGCTTCCCCCCCGCCCCATTAGTCTATTTGCCTAAGCAGGGCTTTGAGGAAAGAAAAGTTGCTTATTTCATTTTTAACTGAAACCATAACTTGTGTCCTTCTTTTGCTTCAAAAATATAAGCAATTGTCAGCGTTAACTTAGAAAATTCAGGATCCTTGAGAATAGCAGAGGCCTGTATGTTTACTTTTTTTCTTCAAAACAGAAACACTCTATTTTGTTCATATCTGGCCAACTTCACATGGTACAACAGTATAATAGAAATTCCAGATATTGGTTTGTTGATAAGATTCTGAACTTTGTAAAATACCATATTTTCTATTTAAAGCTATGTCAATTTCTCTGTTGAGATCTGAAATCCTAGTAGACACATTCATACGTATTTAATGTAATTTTAATAATGCATAATGATAATGGGCACCAAAGTTCTAGTTAGGTCCAATACAATGACTTGTTACTGATAATCCATCATGTCTGTCTGTATTTCAGTCACTTGCATGTCTTCTATGAATTGCCTACCTGTATCGTTATTGTCTTTCTTATTATTTATTTGAACAGTGTGTTCTTTGTGTAGTTGACTTCCTAATACTCTGTTATACATGAATATGCTCCCAGGCTGTTTTCCCTTTTAACTGAATATGGTATCTGTTATCTATAATGAAGTTTTTTCATTTGTTTGTTTTTGAGACAGAGTCTTGCTCTGTCGCCCAGAGTGGAGTGCAGTGGCGCTATCTTGGCTCACTGCAACCTCCACCTCCCGGGTTCAAGTGATTCTACTGTCTCAGCCTCGGGAGTAGCTGGGATTAGAGGCATGTGCCACCACCCCTGGCTAATTTTTGTATTTTTAGTAGAGACGGGATTCACCATGTTGGCCAGACTGGTCTCGAACTCCTGACCTCAAGTGATCTGCCCGCCTCGGCCTCTCAAAGTGCTGGGATTATAGGCACACCCAGCCTATAATAAAGTTTTTATAAAGTAAAATTAGTTGGTCTTATGGTTGATTTTTGGGTTTTGTCTTCCCATCTCAAGATTGAACATTTAATATTATCTTTTAGTACTTTTGATCTTTATGTATGATGTGCAGTAGGTACTTTCGTTCTGTGCTAACTAGCTGATTTTCCTTCTGCTGCTTCTTAGACATTTCATCTTTTTGAAGCCCAGAGATTTGAAATGCCATATTTCTCGCATTTAAATTTGCCATATGCACTTGGGTCTTTTCAGGTTTTTAAAAAATATTTGTCACCTTTAATTTTCATTTACCCATTTTTAGTCTTAGTTAAGTCTAATTATGTATCTTTCATTTATTGACTAAGTTGAGATTAGGAGCTAGTTTTTATGACTTGTCCTAGTAGGTTCTTAAATAGTGGAATTTATCGATAATACTATGTATGTATCACAGTATTGATGTAAATATCAGATAGGATATTTAACCCCTCGCACAGTGTGGCACAGTGTAGGTGATGAATAAATTTATTGTTAAGAAATGGTTAGATGCTCAGTGCATACTGTGAACAACAGAAGCTTGGGGTGAAGATAAGGTCCTCCTTTCACTCATGGGATTGATCTGTGTATGACTCTGAAAAGGATTGCAGAATTAAAGGATGTTGTCCCAAGTCCTTTATATTTTGAAGATGAAAATCCAAAGCCTTCCTAAGTATCCTCAAGTCCAGATGAAGGTTTTGTTGCTGCAGGAGAACATGTTTGCTCACATTGCTGTTATCTCAATAGAACCAACTGTGAGAGCGGAGCTGATGGAACAGGTGCCTCACATCGCACTGTTTTGTCAAGAAAACCGGCCTTCAATACCATACGCTTTTTCCAAATTCTTACTACCTATTGTGGTTAGATATCTTGCAGATCAGAATAATCAGGTAAGAGTACCATTTATATGTTCTTAAAAGAAATTTGCGTAGTGTAATATATGGAGAATAGCCTAGCCTAAGTGTTCTCTTTGGAATGTTTTTTTCCTCTTTAACTCGGTTAGTGTTTTTCAAAAATGAACATTTATCTTAGACAAGATGTGTTTAGAGTCTGACAAATCTAGTATATCCCTTTAATGCCATTCTAGACAATGCCTAGTAACTGCACTGTCACTTGGTAACCTCCTAGGGGTCCCTCAAAATGTTTGTTACTTTGTGAGGCACCTTTTACCAGGATGACTCTGTCCACTTCCTCTGTTACAACACAATCTACCAAGTTCTGTAGTCTTTGTAATAGTTGAAGAAAATAAACACAAACATTTATTTGCAGAGTTTTGCCAGTTATGGGTCCCTTTGAGGTGAGAAATCTTTGTTTTAAAAGTCAAGTGGTAGAATTTTGTTGTGTCGCATATGTACTTTGTTTGTGTTGTTATTTTTCTCCTAGGTGAGGAAAACAAGTCAGGCAGCTTTGTTGGCTCTGCTGGAGCAGGAGCTCATTGAACGATTTGATGTGGAGACCAAAGTGTGCCCTGTCCTCATAGAGCTGACAGCCCCAGATAGCAATGATGATGTGAAAACAGAAGCTGTGGCTGTAAGTCAAATGGCATTTTTCCGTTTATGCAAAATGTGGCTGATAAGAGGTGCTTATTAAAAGTTAGGCTGGGGTCGGGCGCGGTGGCTCATGCCTTTAATAATCCCAGCACTTTGGGAGGCTGAGGTGGGTGGATCACTTGAGATCAGGAGTTTGAGACCAGCCTGGGCAACATGGTGACACCTGGCTCTACTGAAAAAATACAAAAATTAGCCAGGCATGGTGGTGTGCACTTGTAGTCCCTGTTACTTGGGAGACTGAGGCAGGAGAATCATTTGAACCTGGGAGGAGGTGGAGGTTGTAGTAAGCCAAGATCAGGCCACTGCACTCCAGCCTGGGTGACAGAGCAAGACTCTGCCTCTAGGAAGAAAAAAAATTAGGCTGGGCTGGGTGCAGTGGCTGACTCCTGTAATCCCAGCACTTTGGGAGGCCAAAGTGGGAGGATCACTTGAGACCAGGGGTTTGAGATCAGCCTGGCCAACATGGCAAAACCCTATCTCTACTAAAAATACAAAAAAAATTAGCTGGGTGTAGCGGCACATGCCTGTAATCCCAGCTACTCTGGAGGCAGAGGCACGAGAATTATTTGAACCTGGGAGACAGAGGTTACAGTGAGCGGAGATCATTCCACTGCATTCCAGCCTGGTTGACAGAACAAGACTGTCTTAAAAAAAAAAGAAAAGGCTGCTTTACCTTGTTTAACATTTTTCTGTTAAAGTTGCCACAAATCATTAAATTTGAAATATAATCAGGGCTAGAAGGGGACATAAATGCTTACAGAGGAAAGTGTACCTTCTGCAAACAATAAGAAAACAATAAATAATTGTAAATTATTATGTCAAAATGGAAAACTGAAATGGTTATTTTATCAGTGCAGTTAAAATTTTAAAAACCCTGTATTGAACGAAGAAACACTTGAACCCCTTCAGCAGGTATTGAGCACTTTTCTAGGCACTGTCAGCACAGTGGAAATAAAATAATACTTGGCTCCTGCTCTGACAGGTACGGTCTTTGTGGGAAGGATGGTCAGGCAAGTACATTTCCCAGGAAATATGACATCATTGATGGTTATCAGAAGAATATACAGATTGTTAAGCCATTATGCACATCATAAAGTCAAATGTAATAGGAAGATTCTGGATTTTTTTGACTTAGTTTGCAAATATTCTGATTACTTGAAGGCCGTGAGAGGGCATGAATTAGAATGGAGTAGTATCTGTTGTGATTCACATCTGTGGTTCCTGAATTCGGATAGTAGTAATTCTGATGATAAATTTATTCAAATCTATTTGGATAGTAAGAGTTCACTCCTTAAACCTAAAATAATATGGTTACATCTTTGTTGATACTTTTAAAAAACTACACTATATGTAGTGCTTCTGGATTATCATTAGTGGGATGAATTAGATGATCTTTCTAGTCTCTTTCCCTTGAAGAATTTCTTGAATCTATTATTTTTAGATACTCAGTTACCAGTTAATAATAAATTTACTTTTTCAGTAATGTTTTTATTGAAGTGAAACTTACACGACATAAAATCATTTTAAAGTGTTAGTGGCATTTAATATGTTCACAAAGTTGTATGACCACCACTACTTCCTAGTTTCAAAACATCATTATTTCTTTTTTTACTTTAAGATTTTTTCAATGAAGGAAGTCAGTTTTGGTCTTGGCCTAATTTTTGGTTTATATTGAGCTATTTAAGTTGCTGTATTATCATTCTCGATGCAATGTGAAATTAGTAAAACATTATAATAAAAAATTTAAAAACTATATCCAGTGGTAGTAGGAATCTCATGATTCTCTTACAGTTGTGTTTGTTTTTTGGTCATGTTTTATATTTCTTGGCTTCCATATTTTCTCTATCTTGATTGAGAAGTTATAATTATTTCTTAGTAAAAACTAATTTCTTAATAAAATAATTCACTTTTAAATAAATTTAGTTATGCTACATCAGTGATATACAGCATAACTTTGAATTGTTAACTAGAGCATGGAGATGCTTATTCAAAAAACAAAACTGGCTTTGGGATTTAGGAGATGTAGGCCTTGTCTCCAGTTATGATGATGATGGGATTTTCATGGGGATAGTGTTGAATCTGTAGATCAATTTGGAGAGAATTGCCAGTTTTACAGTCTCTGAACATGGTAGATCTATTTATTTAGGTCTTTGATTTATATCTTTAATCTTTTATAGTTTTCAGCAGAAAGTTCTTGAGTATATTTCGTTCAATTTCATATTTTTTTAAAAGTACTTCTGTGAATGATACGGTTTTTAAATTTTCCAGTTCATTGCTAATTTGTAGAAATAGAATAGATTTTTGTAGTCTAATTTATAGCCTACAACCTTCCTAAACATACTTATTTATTCTAGTGGCTTCTTTGTAGATTCCTTCTGATTTTCTATATAGACAACCATGTCATATTTGAATAGAGAGAATTTTCTTTCTTTACAATCTTTATGTATCTCTTTTACTTCTTTATTTTGTCCTGTTTGTACAGTCTAGCAATTGATAGAATTGTTAAATGACGACAGGCTATCCCATTTCTTTCTGTATTAACTGCGGGAGCAATGTATCTAAATAGAGGGCCAGTTTTCAAATAAAGTTAATCCTCACTTTGCCTGCTTTTAACTGAAACGTGCCTGTATCAGAACTGTGTCCACGCTTTCCCTGGAACTGAAGCTTTGCAAAACCAGAACATGGTTCTGATATGTATGAGCTTTAGTTCACTGGGTGCTTTTCAAGGCAAGGACTGAATTATTTTCTTAGCAATACAGATATGCTAAATCTAGATCTTTCCTGAGGATAATTTTCCCCTTGAACAGTCACTAATTTTTTAAATTGGGAAAATGTAGGTTTTTGTTTGTTTTGCTTTTAAAATTACCAGGCAAAATGATGAAGTAGTAATAAGATGGAAACTGGACAAAAATGAAATTGTTAGGATTTTCCGTGGGTTTATTGGGCATGAAGTATTTATTGGTTGTTTTTATTGATTGTGGTTAATATCTGTCTTTGTTTCCTGCTTAGATAAATAAGATGAAATTAATAATTGGCTATGAATATTTTCTGTGATGTATATAGTATAATGATGCCATATCATATTTTGTTTCCTTAAATTATATATACTTTTATTAAATTGTTAAATTTAACTGAAAGAGCCTTACTTGATATTTTCAGTTGTGTGTTTGTTCTTACTTATTTTAGATAATGTGCAAAATGGCTCCCATGGTTGGGAAGGACATTACAGAGCGTCTTATCCTCCCTAGGTTTTGTGAGATGTGCTGCGATTGCAGAATGTTTCACGTTCGAAAGGTATTTTTTTTCTTCTGTTTAAAAACATAGTGCTAGTGGTTAATGTACTGATACATGACATTTAAAAGATTATCTTAGAAGAACCTTATGTGTAATATTTTGAAATGTCAATGATGCTTTTGTTGTCAGGTCTGTGCTGCCAATTTTGGAGATATTTGCAGTGTAGTTGGCCAGCAAGCTACTGAAGAAATGTTGGTAAGTATTGCAGATACAAAGGAGTAAACAGTGTGTGTTACAAAGTAGTACATAAAGTTTGAAATGCACACATTTACTCCAAAGTTTTATTAACACAATTCCATGAATATAAACCAGAAAGATAATAACTTTGAATTTAGGAGTTTAAATATCTGTAATCTGGGTGTTTGAATTATATTTTTGATATTTATTAAAAATATAGATACGTTTCAGAACCATTGATCTGTTTTTACCTCTTCCATTTCTGTTAAGCAAATCAATTCTTGTTCAATTGAATCTTTAATTTTGTTGCAACCCTCAAGAATGTTGATGGCATATTAAATGTATAGCAAGTTAGTTTTAAGTAGTACACAAGATGCATATACTTGATGTATAAGGCATCATACCTAAAGAGTTTCTGAAGCCATCTCTTATGCAAAATAATTAAGCTTAGGGGCAAGCGCTTGTATAACATTAAGCTGTGATTGTTGAGAGTGCTTTTGCATAGCCAGTTGAGTTATAAATTAGATGTGATTTATTGAATATTGTTGAGTATAAATACGAATAGATCCTACTTTTTAAGACAATCCAATATTTAAAATACTGAGGCCAGGCGTGGTGGCTCACACCTGTAATCCTAGCACTTTGGGAGGCCAAAGTGGGTGGATCACCTGAGGTCAGGAGTTCGAGAACAGCCTGGCCAACATGGCGAAACCTCATTTCTACTAAAAATACAAAAATTAGCTGGGCGTGGTGGCACACGCCTGTAATCCCAGCTACTTGGGAGGCTGAGGCAGGAGAATCGCTTAAACCCGGGAGGCGGAGTTTGCAGTGAGCCGAGATCGCACCACCTCACTCCAGCCTGGGCAAAAGAGTGAGACTCTGTCTCAAAACAAACAAACAGACAAAAAAAACAAAGCAGAAAATGAAAACGAAGTAACTAATGAAATCTGCTATCTTTATCCAACTAACAAGACTCTTTCCTTTTCACGTAGCTGCCCAGATTTTTCCAGCTTTGTTCTGATAATGTGTGGGGAGTCCGAAAGGCTTGTGCTGAATGCTTCATGGCAGTTTCATGTGCAACATGTCAAGAAATCCGACGGACCAAATTATCAGCACTTTTTATTAATTTGATCAGTGATCCTTCACGTTGGGTAGGGTTTTGATTATCACTTTTGTAAAATAATACATTTGTGTCCATTTTAAAGCAAACATAATTTTGACCTCATAAGAAATAACTTATAATCTAAGATACATTATTTTTTATACTTTCAGGGATAGACAGCAGAAAGACTCCTATATTAACAGTTTTTATGTTTTTTGGTAACAGGACAAAAATTTCTTTACAACTTTAAGTCCTGTTGATTTTTATTTAATTGGCATGTTGTATTATGTTAACTAATTTTTAGATGTTAAACCACTTGCGTCTTTGGAGTAAGTCCCGCTTGGTCATAGTGTGTACCTCTTTTTATATGTTGCTGGATTCAGTTTGTCAGTATTTTGTTGAGGATTTTTGTGTCCATATCAGGAGAGATATTAGTCTGTAGTTTTCTTATGGTGCCTTGTCTGGTTTTGTCAGAGTAATAATGGTCTTATAAAATGTGTAGGAAATGTTCCCTCCTCTACTATTTTTGAGGAGAGTTTTTTAAGAATTGGTATTGATTATTCCTTAAATGTGTGGTTGAGGTCAGTGGTGAAGCCGTCTGGGCCTGGGCTTTTCTTTGCCGATAGTTTTTAAATTCCTAATTCAATCTCTTCACTTGTTTTTTTCTTGAGTCAGTTTTCATAGTTTGTATCTTTCTAGGAATGTTGTACATTTCATCTAAGTTACTTAATATACGTAGGATTCCTTTATCATCTTTTAATTTCTGTAATGTCAGTAGTAATGCCTCTTCTTTCATTTCCTATATGAGTGATTTGAGTCTTGCTCTGTTTCTTGGCCAGTCTGCTAAAGGTTTGTCCGTTTTGTTGAGCTTTTTAAAGAACCAACTTTTGGTTTCATTGGTTTTCTCTATTTTTCTATTATTCATTAATTTCCATTTTAATCTTTATTCTCACTTCTGCTTGCTTTTAGTTTGCTTCTTTAGGCGGAAGGTTAGGTTATGGATTAGAGGTCTTCCTTCCTTCTTTGAATTATCTTCTGGGGTAAATGGCTTTCAACCTGAAAAACTTAATTTTAGAGTTTCTTGTTAATGTAGTTCTGCAAACAACTGTTTTCATTTGTCTGTGAATGTCTTTATTTCACCTTCGATTTTGAAAGACAGCTTTGCTTAACGTGAGATTGGGTGTGTTATGCCACTGCCTGTGACCTCTTCTGTTTCTGCTGAGAAGTCAGCTGTTAATCATATTGGGGTTCCCTTGTAAGGGATGTGTCATTTTTCTCTTGTTGCTTTCTGGATTTTTCTCCTTGCCTTTGACTTTCAGAATTTTTACTGTGATGTATCCGTATGTGCAGCTCTTTTAGTTTATACTACTTGGAGTTGAGTTGATTGAACTTCCTAGTTATGTGAGTTACGTTTTTCTATACATTTGAAAAATTTTGAGCCAACATTTCTTCAAATATTTTTCTTTCTCTTCTCTCCCTGTAATATTCCTATTGTATATATGTTAATGTGCTTAATGGTGGCCTACATTTCTTTGAGGCTCTTTTCATTTTTCCTCATTTTTTCCCCTCTCTGTTCTTTGGCTTGCATAATCTCTATTGATCTATATTCAGTAGATCAATTCTTTGTTCTGCCAGGTCAGATCTACTGTTGAGCTCATGTATTGACTTTATTTTAGTCATTGCACTTTTCAGCTGTAGAATTTCCATCTGGTTCTTTTTTATAATTTCTCTTTATTGATGTTATACTCTAGTTGATGCAGCACTATCCCCATACCTCCCATTACTTCTGTAATCATAATTTCCTTTGGTTCTCTGAACATGTTTATAATAGCTACTTTGAAGTCTTTTTTTTTTTTTTTTTTTTTT
>NW_012102665.1:549744-552420 GCF_000951045.1 Mandrillus leucophaeus | reverse complement strand
CTGCACTCCAGCCTGGGCGACAGAGCGAGACTCTGTCTCAAAAAAGAAAAAAAAAATAGAGTCTCAGCTTTTTTAGGATGTATACAACATTTTGTCAGTTTTCTGGAATTGATATCCCTTCATTTGCTGCTTGCTCCTAGGGTCATTTCCAGGGGCTTTGAATTATTGTTTTATAATTTTCACTTCACCGGGAAGTGGGTCAGCTGAGCACCTCACACAGTCATGGCAGAGATCAGTCTCAGGACCTTTGCATATTCATTCCCAAAACAAAATTGACGTAGAGGGCAAGACTCTTAAGCCTTGATATTATATTAATGTTTTTGTCATATCCTGTATCGGCTTGTTAGAAAAGATTAGCATAGCTTACTTAAAGTTTTCTTGGTGAAGCTATGTATTTGGTCATTGTTTGGATGGGTAACATGCATTAGTTCCTATTAATTTGAGAATATGGATGTGTCAGTCATTTTAGAGATGTACAGCTGTTCCTTGGTATCCATGGAGTATTGGTTCCAGGACCACTTGTGGATACCAAAATCTGAGGATACTCAAAAGTCTCTGATATAAAATGGCATAATATTTGCATGTAACCTATGCACATCCTCCTGTACACTTTAAATCATCTCTAGATTACTTATATCTAATACAGCATAAATGCTATGTAAGTAATTGTTATTCTGTATTATTTAGGGAATAATGACAAGGAAAAAGTCTGTACTTGTTCCATACAGACACAACCATCATGGATCTAACTATGTTTTCAATGTGCAATTAGTTGAACCCACAGAACCTGTGGATACAGAGGGCAGACTATATATGCTGCACCTGTCTGAGAAAAATATGTATCTTATGCCTATTTTACACACACACACACACACACACACACACACACACGTGCGCGCGTAAAAACTATGCATATTTAGTTGCAAAAAAAAGACAAGATAGTCTTTTGTCTGATCAATGTTAAGCCATTTGGGGAAGGTTATAATCTACTGTATTATCTCTTCTCAAAAGTTAAAATTGGATTAAAAGTTAATTTTATTTCTGAAATTCTTTAATATTTATTCTTTGAGTGACTTATGGGTTTTTTAGTGGTTTCCAGAACCTTTGTTTAAAATCATTAGTTGTTTATTTCTTAAAGTCATTGAAAGTAGTAAAAGCAGTAGCTTAAAGTCAGTTTATTTTGAGGAATAGCTCAAAGTAGAAATATTTTTATAGTGTTGGAAAATTAATTACAGGCAGTAGGGTGTGTTGGAGAGTTAAAATTGGACTTTAGTCCTGATTTCATTGTAACTATAGGGTAACATTGAAGAAGTCATTTTATTTGGATTCCAGTTTCTGTTTTTGTGAAATCAAGGAGGTAGATTAGTAGTAGGATTTAATTAACTCTTACTAGACACTCTAAGGTGTATCTCTCCTCCACATTAAACTTTTTTCATTCTAATCTAACAACAAGGTAAATTAATGATTTAGATAAACTAAGCTATGTCCTTTATTGGGAACAAGCTCAGAGATTTAACAATATTCAAAGAAGATTAAATTCATGCATACCGTGTTAGAAGTGACCTTTTATCCTTTTATGGAAGTAATGTTTGGTGACTTACGAAGAGGAGAAAAACCGTTTGTTTACACACATATGAGCTATTCTTTTCTCTCTCATGTATATAATTCTAGCCTTTTTAAAAAACCAATTGAGTCATTTCTCATATATGCTTCTCCAAGAGTAAGTAAATACTAATAATAGATATGCTTTACATTTATTTGCTTTTGTAAAAATCATGCTTACTATATAATTATCTTAAACTTGAAAAAGGTATTATGCCTTTTTTTTTTTTTTTTTAAGAAAAGGAATGCTAGCCAGGAGCAGTGACTCACACCTATGATCCTAACACTTTGGGAGGCAGAGGTGGGAGGATTGCTTGAGGCTAGGAGTTTAAGACCAGTCTGGGCAGCATAGCAAGACCCTGTCCCTGCAATAAAAAAAAAAGAAAAACTAACTGGATGTAGTGGCACATGCCTATAGGCCCCAACTATTCACGAGGCTGAGGTTGGAGGATCACTTAAGCCAAGGATTTTGAGGCTGCAGTGAGCCATGGCAGCACCATTGTTTTCCAGCCTCCACAACAGAGCGAGACCTGCCTTCAAAGGAAGAAGAATGCTAAACTTCAGGGAAATTGGTGTGTGGCAAAGTCAAGGTTTTAGTAACATACCAGTTTTCCCATTGTTGTTGCCTTTGTCTGATTGTGTCCATCCATCCTTCCTTCCATAAAACCTCTCATTTTCAAAAATATGACATGAAGTGAAATTCTATAACTTTTTTATCACCCCCAAATGAGACAGTCATCGAGAACAATAGTTTATGCTTCGAGATCTTTGTGACATATATTTTAAGTTAACATTATATTTCTGGTACATCTGTCTTGCTTCCTTGTAGTGAACAAATTAAAGTCTTTCCTACCTGAAAACATTAAATGTATTTATCACATTTTGTTGACTTTATTGATTTTTATGTTCTTTGTGGCACTCTTGGTTTTCCTTATTCTTTTTGTTCTTGAGAACACAGCAGGACTTTCTTTAGTTTTGTTCTATGCAAATGTTTTATAGTATCTCATACTTAGATTATCATGGTTCAAACATTCAAGAGAGGATAAAAATAATTGAAAGTAAAAAAGAACCAAT
>NW_012102665.1:545512-547129 GCF_000951045.1 Mandrillus leucophaeus | reverse complement strand
GTATATCAGTTTTAAGTCTATCAGTCTCATAGGGAAACCAGAGTTTTAAATAAAGCTTAAAGAGTCAACTGGGATTTTTATTTTTAAATGTTTCTGCATCAAAAATTTTCTATTAAATTTAAATTTTTAGAATTTATTATAATATATATTTAGGGGAAAAATTAATTCAAGCCTAACTTATTAGTATGTGGGAAATGTACACAAACTTTTACAGTTATGCACTTGTACAAATTTTTGAAACAGTCCCTGCTATAATGCTTGAGTTACCGTAGTGTCTTTTCCCTCCCTTGTCATGATGCTAATGGACATTTTCTTCTGTAGGTCTTGATACTGTGCTATTTGCTTTCTTGGTGTTTTGATTTGGCAGTTCTTCTTTCTTCTCTGCTGCCTTGTTTTACCTTTTTGCCCGTTCTCCTACTGTCCTGCTGAATAGCCAAACAAACCTGAGGTACTGTTTTTTGTAAAGGAAGAAAATCACTCAAACCTGTCTTCCTAGCAAGCAAAGTCTGTCAGTTTTTTTTGAAAACAGGTGCTGCAAGGAGTTTGACAAAAGTGATGATGGTGGGTGGGGAATGTTATCTATTTTTCATTTTTGAAATCAGCATACTTAAACAGATTACTTGTGTATACTGAAGACTGTTACATAACTTTTGTTTTAAAATCTGAAATGGGTCTAGTAAGTCAAACTATAAATTTACAGAGAATTATATAGGATGAGTTGGTAAACTTTCTTTCACAACTACTCACTCGGCCTTTGCAGTGTATAAGCAGCCATAGACATTACATAAATGGACAAACTTGGCTGTGTTCCAGTAAAACTTCACTGACCTAAACAGTGTGCCTATCAAGGCCATGTTTGCTGTCTACCGGTGTGTAGCATTATTGCAAGAGCTATTTAAAGGTAGTTTAATTTCTTGATTCTTCTTCCATTGTAAAAAGGTATGTCTTAATGTCCAGGCAATAGTACTTGTATTGCTGATCTTCAGTAATATTATTAGAGCTTATTAAATTACGTTAATGATATGGTGGGGGGAAGAGAGCATTCCTGGCTAAGGAAGGAGTTATGTAAAAGCTTTTACATTGTAAAAGCTTTTGCACATTTTGACATTCTATCTTTATAAAGAAGTAGTACTGTATATTATTAAATCTCAGAACCATTAGTTTGTTTGCCCTCCCTTAGATAGCACACTGGCATTTGTCTTAAGCTGTCTTAAACTGTTGTGGTGTTAAGATTGATTGATCATGCAAAAGTTAACTGAGCACCTACTATGAACCAGAAACTTTAAGTGGAAAGATAGAACTTAGTTCCTGTCCTCAAAGTTCTCTCAGTTTCTTAGATTCAGGTTTTTCAAACAAATGTCTTACAAAGTAAGAAAGTTTTTGGCAACATATTTCCACCACTGTTTATTGTATAGTGTTTCATCTGACCCTAGAAACGTTTACTATCACTTCATTACTGTTTGAAGTATGTATTGATTCCAAACATCTGACTTACACATCAGATCTTTCACTTACCCTGGATCAGGCTATTAATGCTTCTTTGAAAGTGCTGATAGGCCGGGCGCGGTGGCTCAAGCCTGTAATCCCAGCACTTTGGGAGGCCGAGACGGGCGGATC
>NW_012102665.1:536991-545017 GCF_000951045.1 Mandrillus leucophaeus | reverse complement strand
TCCTTTTGGCTACATATTGGCATCTATCATCAGTAGCCTCCCGGCCATGCATTGTGGCATCCAGCTCCTCCCATTGTCTCTGCTGGGACTTGCCCTTTGGTGCACATATTAATCCTGAATGAATTATTCTAGGAAAATACGTATTTGACCTCAAAAATCTGAAGTAACTAAACCACTTTTGCTGGGGTTTTCCAGTTTAGCTTAATGCTAACTATATGAAAAAAAAATCTTAGCACAAATTTGGAAATATTTCATGAATGCTAAAACTTCGTTGAGTTAATTCACAGTACTTGGAAGGTGTATCCTGGAGTGTGTTTGCTTTTATCTCAGGATACAATGCCTCTTTAGCCAGATGTTCTACAAGTCATTTTCTCCTTGAAATACCTGTAATTAATTTTCTAGGCCCATAGTCTCTAGTAAGGAACTCTGAGGATATTAATTGCAAACTTATGTAGGCACAAAAAGACACTTAGATTCCTCCTTAAGTAGGTAGTTTCTGGACTGTCCTCTGGTGCTCTTGATACCTACGTCTCTTAGGAGACAGGGTAATTCTCATTATACAGAGTCACAAAGGGCCTCAGTTTTCAAAAAAAAATTTGTCTTGCACAATAGCTTTTCAAAGTCTGACAATTAGGAATATCAGAATTTTAGCATTGGACAGCTTGATTTTGCATTGACTATTATACTTTACCAGGAAAAATTCGAATTTAGAGAATTTATACTTTTGACATTTTTGAAGCCATGCATGCTATAGTTCTATCCAGAATTTAATACTGTACTAGGGAAAACTTTGTCTTCTAGTTTCATTCTAAGAGTTTTAACTTTGGACAAACTAACAAGTTTACATTTATCAGACAAACAGTTATTTGACCAGTCATTCTCCGTTCATTTTTGCAGCTGAGAATATTAAAATTTAATGTTAACACCAAGGTGAGATATTGATCAAGGAACTTCAAGCACCTGTAATTCCATCACTTTGGGAGGCTGAGGCAGGAGGATCACTTTCGCCCAGGAGTTTGAGGCTGCAGTGAGCTATGATCATACCACTTTAGCCTGGGCTACAGAGTGAGACCCTGTCTCTTAAAAAAAGAATAAACAAAAACAGAAGTTCATTATATTTATTAGATAGTACATGCTCTTCTCTTCCCCCTTTCTGAACAGTATCTTATTATAAATTTAAAATTTTAGTTTGAATGATTTCAGAAATTTTGCAAGAATATCACAAAGAATTTCATATATCCATCTAGATTTTCCAAATACTGTTTTACCATATTTGCTTTATTCTTTTTTTCTGAACTATATGAGAATACGTTTTAGACATGATATTCTTTTTACCTTTTTAAAATAGTATGTGTTTCCTTAAAGCACAGATGTTAATATGTAACTGTAGTCCAGTTACCAAAATTAGGAAATTAACATTGATACAATACTGTTAGCTAATCTGTAGCCTTTATTGAATTTTACCAGTTGCCCACTAATGTTCTTTATAACAAAAGGGAAAATTATATATTTTTTAATATGGACAAAATGGGAAATATGTAATTCATAGACATATAGAAGACACATTTATTTTACATAATAGCACTAGTTTCAGGAGCTCCTTTGGGAGAGAGAAAACCATCTTACAGGTTATCTAGGTCAACTCCTCATTTTTATGAATAAGGAATAAGTGAGGAATCCTAGAAGTCATTAAAAGGCTCAGAGTTTTATATTAATGTAGTGCCAGTGTGAGAGTAAGAACTTAAAGTCTGGTTTCCTCACACTTGTGAATAATTGTATTATATATGCATACTATATATATTGTAGTTACAAGAATAGAAGAAAAATACCAGAATTTAAAATGCAGTCACAATGTGTTATGTTTTCAGATGACTTAACAAATATGTTTTTGTTCATCAGTATTTTAAAAAATAATCACCTGTTTGTGAAAATATGGTTTTTAAAACAGTGAGCATTATGATGAGAGGGAACTTCCTAATTTCATGAGAATGTAGATGGTGACTGTTGAACTGGGAGCCCACATAGGTATTAACATCACCCTCCTTTTGCACAGTCCTTTTAAGTCCCCCGTTAAGCATCTTTTTTATGTGTATTTAAAGGCACACAGATGCTTTTTTCTGTATTCATCTTATGAATTTACCTACATTATTCAGCCATCCTTATTTCCCTTTCATGTTTTTTTTGGAAGCAATGTCTCCTCACCTGTTTAATCTGTTCCTCTGTGTTTTTGAAGCCCATATTCTTTCCTCTTCTCAGAAAGACATTGCTTTATCAGTTATTCCATCAATCTCTGTGTCTCCAGTTCTTTCATCTCTTTTAACCTGTTTTCCTCAGCCTAAAACTACGCTCGTTATACTTTTATACAGGGAGAATGCCCTCACTCTTTGTTATTCTGTGCAATTGTTGTGTTATTCTTTATTAATATTTGCTGCCTCCGCATGTGTCAGCCCCACACATCTGAGTTGATGACCTCCACCTCTGTCTCAGTCTTTACCTCTTTCTCATAGATATCACCACCTAGAACCCAACATGGATAGCTAACTCAGCCTATCTCAACCTGAACCCGTTAGCTTTCTTGTGAAACTGTTATTTGTTACCTGCAGCATGCAGTAAGTGGAAAAGTCCCGTTGGTTTTTGCTGCTGTTTGAATGTGTTGTTCTGTAGTCCTGAAGATACTACCTCCATCAGAACATCATCACTTTTCACCTGCGCATCTGTAATTCCTGCCTCCTGTCTTACCTCTCATTTTCTACACTTCCTCCAGAATGGTCTTTCTAAAACAACAGATCTGTCAACAGTTTCCTTAACTTCTACATGATTTCCTGTGGTCCAGGATGAACTCCGGAGGTCTGCTGGTCTGGAATACAGTGTTTCCTGTGATATCTTTCATCCTTGTCATCGATCATTTCCTCATTGCTGATTCCTGAATGCGTCGCACCTTGTGTGCCACTGCGGCCTTTGCATGTACTGTTTCTCCTTTGGATGCTTTTTTCTTCCCCTTAGCCCCATAAACATGTATTGGTTCTTCTGAGCACAACTCATGTCATTTTCTTGAAGGCCTTTTAATCCTCACTCCCATCTCCTCGTGTGTTCAGTGTGCATGCATCTGTGCTTAGCACCCTGTCTAGCAGCAATTTGCTGATATAGGTTCACTTTTTCTGTTTGCCTCTAATTGTAATCTCAAGAGCAAGAGCTACATCTCATTCACATTTGAATCCTCAATACTGATTTCATTTCCTGGCTCTTAGTAGGTGCTCAGTAAATGCTTGTTAAATTTAATTGAATCAAGTAATAACACAGTCGTACTTTAGATCGTAGATGGCAGTAATCAGTGGGCTCTAATGAATTTGTACCCTCTGTCCTTACCAATTAAGTTATGACCTCATTTTAGGAAAACCTTGGGGAGTAGAGATGAGTATTTTAGAAGAAACAGAAGTAATATTTACATTCAAGCAGATTTTAATATATTTTGTGAGATAGCAAATAAGTATCTTTCCTACTACTCTATTAAATTTTTTTTTTTAATTTTCCTTGTGTAATGTAAGCAAATAGGCTTTAGGTCTCAGCTTTTCATTATGTCATTGGAGTAGAGAGGCAATACAAGTAATCCTAAAAATAAAATAATTTAAATATTGTTATGTATCTTAAAATGATTGTATGAATTTCTGTTTCCACTACTTTTCTTTAGTTATTTATTATTGAAATTAGCATGGTATTATAGAATCCCAGGATTCTTAAATGTTACCTTCTCTAACTAATACACATTGCTTGACTATCTAGACTTACACTTAACAGGTATTTACATCTTTGAACACAGAACAACTGATGGAGAAAGAAGCATTATAAATAATATACATAAACTCAGTTTGTGCAGATAATCCATAATTTTTAATGTTTAACTTGTCTAAATGCTATATGTAATATCTTTCATCAGTTTTTTTTAAAGTAATTATCCTTTCATATTTTTTTTTTTCCACCAAATAAAACAATAAAAGGACCAGAGATCAAGAAGCCCCAGAGGATGTACAAGTCAGGCCAGAGGATACTCCTTCAGATCTCAGTGTTAGTAATTCCAGTGTCATACTGGAAAACACGTTGGAAGACCATGCTGCTGAGGCATCCGGGAAGCCTCTAGGTGAAATTAGTGTTCCACTGGACAGCTCTTTACTTTGTACTTTGTCCTCAGAATCTCACCAGGAAGCAGCTAGTAATGAGAATGATAAAAAACCTGGTAACTACAAATCTATGTTGCGACCAGAGGTTGGCACCAGTTCACAAGATTCAGCTCTCTTAGATCAGGAATTGTATAACTCCTTCCATTTCTGGAGGACTCCTCTTCCTGAAATAGATCTAGACATAGAGCTTGAACAGAACTCTGGGGGAAAACCCAGCCCAGAGGGACCAGAGGAAGCATCTGAAGGCCCTGTGCCCAGTTCTCCAAACATCACCATGGCCACCAGAAAGGAACTGGAAGAAATGATAGAAAATCTAGAGCCCCACATTGATGATCCAGATGTTAAAGGTATGGAAGTCAGTCAAGTTCTTTATTCTGAAATTGATTAAAAATATTAGTGTCTATCTTAAACATTTCATTTCAGAAAAAATTGCCATTTAATGATGTATTATGGACGGGGCAAAGTGACTCATACCTGTAACACCAGCACGTTGAGAGGTTGAGGCAGGAGAATCACTTGAGAACAGGAGGTCGAGACCAGACCGGGCAACATAGTGAGACCCCATCTCTACAAAAAATGAAAAATTAGCCAGGCATGGTGGCACATGCCTGTAATCCTAGCAACTTGGGAAACTGAGGTGGGAGAGCGTTTGAGCTTAGGAGGTTGAGGCTGCACTGAGCTGTAATTGTGCAGCCTCGACCTCGTGAGTTCAAATGGTGTCAAAGAATCATGCTCTGATAGTTCTCCAGCCTGGGCAACAAAGTAAGACCCTGTCTATTTAAAAAAAGAAAAAAGTAGTATGACCATCATTATCATGTATTTCTAAATTCTCTTGATAAATACAATTAATCTGATTTTCAGGAAATTTTTTATTTACAATAGGCTCATCATTGCATTCCTTACTGTAATTTTATTTGTTGATAAATCACTCTCTTTGAAATTTTCAGTCACTCAAACAGTGCTTTACAGCTTTAAAGTTTGGGCTCTGCCTTAACTATTTTGCAGAGAGACTCACTACCTTTTTATAAGATAGCAGTAGACGCAGTCATTCTTTTATGGAAAGACTGTAGAATGTTCATTGCGCCACTGCACTGCAGCCTGGGCGACAGCAAGACTCCGTCTCGGGGGTGGGGGAGGAAGAGACTATAGAATGTTCACAGCAGGCATAGTCAACACTTGCTGAGTGTTTAATGTCTTTACAGCTTTCACCTTTCTGTTTAAATTTTATTATTTACCAACTTAAGTTTATTAAAGTTTATCGAACTTCAGTGACTCCGATTTTTTTTTTTTTTTTTTTGCTATGGAGTCTTGCTCTATCGCCCAGGCTAGAGTTCAGTGGCACTCAATCTTGGCTCACAATAACCTCCACCTCCTGGATTCAAGCAGTTCTCCTGCCTCAGCTTCCTGAGTAGCTGGGATTACAGGCACGTGCCGCTGCACCCAGCTACTTTTTTTTTTTTTTTGAGACACAGTGTCACTCTGTCGCCAGGCTGTAGTGTAGTAGTGCCATCTCGGCTCACTGCATCCACTGCCTCCCGGGTGCAAGTGATTCTCCGGCCTCAGCCTCCCAAGTAGCTGGGACTACAGGTGGTGCCACCACGCCCAGCTAATTTTTGTATTTTTAGTAGAGACTGGTTTCACCATGTTGGCCAGGCTGGTCTTGAACTCCTGACCTCAGGCAGTCCGCCTGCTTTGGCCTCCCAGCATGCTGGGATTACAGGTGTGAACCACCGTACTCAACTTATTTTATTTTTCTTAAACCATATATGAAAAAAATATTACCAGTTGTCCTTAAGCCGGTTCTGGGAGCTCTCATTGTATTATAGTACCTGCTAGTTCTCTGACATAGACTAGTCACTTAAATATTAATTGAAATATTGAAAGAATTGCTCTAAATTTTTCTTTCAGTAAATAAGTGAAAAGAAATATGCATAGGTTGCTTTTTAAAAAGATTTACATGTACATGCGTACAAGTTTCTTGATATGACTTTGTGTTTCAGAAGATATCTAATACTCTTTGTACTGTAAATTTACTAGCTGCAGTTGAGAGAGTTCAATACAAATAACAGGCATACCTTGGAGATATTGCTGGTTCAGTTCCAAACCACTGCAAAAAAGCAAATATTGCAGTAGAGTCATACAAATTTTGTGGTTTCTCAGTGCATAAAGAGTTATGTTTACAGTCAAGTGCAGTGGCTTTCACCTGTAATCCCAGCTATCTGGGAGGCTGAGGCAGAAGGGCAGCTTAAGGCCAAGAGTTTGAGACCAGTTTGGGCAACATAGCAAGACCCTCATCTCTAAAAAGATTTTGAATAGTAGCTGGGCATGGTTGCACACACCTGTAGTCCCAGCCACTCGAAAGGCTGAGGTGGGAGAATTGAGCCTAGGAGTTTTAAGATTTCAGTAGCTATGATCGCACTACTACTCTCCAGCCTGGGTGACAGAGTAAGACCCGGTCTCAGAATTTTATAAAAGTTGTGTTTATACTATACTGTAGTAAGCGTGTGATAGCATTTTGTCTAAAAAAAAAAAATGTACACACCTTCATTGAAAAATTACTAAAAAATGCTGATGATCATCTGAGCCTTACGCAAGTTGTAGTCTCATTGCTGGTGGAGAGTCTTGCTTCAATGTTGATGGCTGCTGACTGGTCAGGGCAGTGATTGCTGAAGGCTGGGGTGGCTGTGGCAATTTCTGAAAATAAAACAGCATGGAAGCTTACTATGTCAGTGGACTCTTCCTTTCGTGAAAGAGTTATCCGTAGCTAGCAATGGTGTTTGTTGGCCTATTACCTGCAGGAGACATCTTTAAAAATTAGAGTCAGTCTTCTCGAACACCACCACTCTTTTATCAATAGGTTTATGTAATATTCTAAATCTTTCGTTGTCATTTCAACAATGTTCACAGCATCATCACTAGGAGGAGATTCTATCTCGAGAAACCACTTTCTTTGCTCATCCTAAGAGGCATTTGTTCAAGTTTGGTCAGGAGAGCCGGATGTAGTGACCATGTGCCTGTGATCCCAGCTGAGGACAGGAGAATTGCTTGAGACCAGGAGTTCAAGGCTGTAGTGGTTATGATTGTGCCTATAAGTAGCCACTGTACTCCAGCCTGGACAACATAAGAAGACTCTGTCTCTAAAATTAAAACAACAAAAAACGTTTGATTATGAGATTGTAGCATTTCAGTCACATTTTCAAGCTCCACTCCTAATTTTAGTTCTCTTGCTATTTTTACCCTATCTGCAGTTACTTCCTCCACTGAAGTCTTGAACCCTTCAAAGTCATTTATAAGGGTTGAAATTACCTTCCATACTCCTTTTAATGTTGATATTTTGACCTCCTCCCATGAATCGTGAATGTTCCTAATGGCATCTGGGGTGGTGAATCCTTTCCAGAAGGTTTTCAGTTTACTTTGTCCAGATCCATCAGAGAAATCACTATTTATGGCAGCTATAACTTTACAGAATGTATTCCTGAAATAATAAGACTTGAAAGTTGAAATTACCTCTTGATCTTTGGGCTGCAGAATGGGTTTTGTGTTAGCAGGCATGAAAACAACATTGTCTCCTTGTACACCTCTATCAGAGTTCTTGGGTGACCAGGTGTATTGTCAATGAGCTATAATCATTTGAAAGGAATATTTTTCTAAGCTGTAGGTCTCAACAGTCGGCTTAAAATACTCGGCAAACCTTGCTGTAAACAGATCTGCTCTCATCCAGGCTTTACTTTTCCAGTGACAGGGCACAGGCAGAGTAGATTGAGCTTAATTCTTAAGGGCCCCAGGATTTTTGGAATAGTAAATGAGCATTGGTTTTAGCTTTTTTTTTTTTTTTTTTTTTTTTTTTTTTT
>NW_012102665.1:519039-536441 GCF_000951045.1 Mandrillus leucophaeus | reverse complement strand
AGGGAGGCTGAGGCAGGAGAATTGCTTGAACCCAGGAGGCAGGGGTGGCAGTAAGCCAAGATTGTACCACTGTACTCCAGCCTGGGTGACAGAGCAAGACTCCCATCTCAAAAAAAAAAAAAAAAAAAAAAATCTGTTGTTTGGTGTAGCTACCTTAGTGGCTTCAGAAATTTTAGCTAGATCTTCCGAATAACTTGCTGCAGCTTTACCTAAGCACTGGCTGCTTCACCTTGCACTTCTGTGCTGTGGAGATGGCTCCATTCCTTGAACTTCATGAACCAACCTCTGCTAACTTTCAGCTTTTCTTCTCAGCTTCCTAAACTCTCTCAGCCGTTACAGAATTGAAGCCAGTTAGGGCCTTGCTCTGAATTAGATTTTGGCTTAAGAGAACATTGTGGCTGATTTGATTTCTGTCCAGACCACTCAAACTTTCTGCATATCAGCAATAAAGTTGTTGTTCCTTCTTCTTTGTGTGTGTGGAGTAGCACTTTTAATGTCCTTCAAGAACTTTTCCGTCTGCATTTATAAATTGGCTAACTGATGCAAGTGGCCTAGCTTTTGGGCTTTCTTGGCTTTTGACATGTCTTCCTCACTAAGCTTAATCATTTCTGGCTTTGGATTTAAAGTGAGAGATGTGTTACTCTTCCTTTCACTTGAACTCTTAGGGGCTACTGTTGGGTTATTTATTAATTGGCCCAATTTTAATATTGTTGAGTCTCAGGGAATAGGGAGACAGGAGAGAGATGGGTAGAGAAGGTCGGTAGAGCTGTGAGAACACACATATTTATCATTTAAGTTTGCTGTCTTGTCTGTCTTGTACAGCTAGTTAGCACCTCCCAAAACAATTACAATAGTAATATCAAAGATCACTGATCACAGATCACCATATCAGATATAACAATAATGAAAAAGATGGACATAGTACAAGAATTACCAACATGCAGTACAGAGGCACAGAGTAAACACATGCTATTGGAAAAATAGCACTGATAAACTTGCTAAATGTAAGCTTGCCACAGACCTTCAGTTTATAAAAAGTACAGTATCAAGCCCGGCATGGTGGTGTGTGCCTGTAGTCCCAACCACTCAGGAGGCCGAGGCTGAAAGATTGCTTGAGCCCAGGGGTTCATTGCTTCAGTGAGCTATGATCATGCCTTGTGAATAGCTTTCTGCAGGTAACTACAACCTGGGCAAAATAGTGAGACCTCACCTCTTTAAAGAAAAAAAAAAGGAAAAGTGTAGTATCTACGAAGTGCAATAAAACAGGGTGTGCCTGCACTTTCCAGTGAACAAAATGGATGGGGGATGATACACGCGCACACCGACACACCATGCACTTTATATGGGACAAAACGTTTTAACGTTTCTTTCTTGTACAGTCTGTTTTTGAGTACTGTTTTGGTTTGGCTTGGGAGTGATCCCAAAAGGGAGTGGCTGAAGTGATTAAAAGGGTTGGTGAAAATTGCAGCCGAAATTCTGAAGATAATGAAAATATTCCACCGCAACTTTTGTGAGTGAACACGTTCAGTTTTCTTAAGTTAGCAAGTAATGACCTAATGGACTAGAACCTCATCCTGTATGTTTCTTGCATGTCTATTGTCAGACACTTAATATACTTAGATGAGAAATTTTATAAATGCTGCATCTTAATAGATTATCTTAATAAAAGTTACTGATTGTTTTGTTTAAAATGTTCATATTTTGAACATCGAAGTGGATTGTTACTTGGAATAAATGCTAAGCAATATTTTTTGCTAAATTTCTGATTTATCTGGGGAGCAGGAAGAATGCCTTATCTTAATTTCGAATCACCTTTGTAAGTAAGGTGCAACCCAAAACGTAGGCAATGCTAGTTGCCAGATTTTTGAACCCCTGCCTGGTAAGTTGTCCTTTTGGTTTGCTGTAAGCAAGACAGTGCTCATTTGGGATTGTTGTGTTTGGGAGAAGATACAATTCTCATTTTCAGAAAGAATTAGAGAGAAATAAGCAGTAGTAAGATGTGAGATGTTTAAATGTAACTGTGACAAGAATCTTTGTAATTACCATTGTTTTATGTTGGCAGGGTTTGTGTGACTGCTCTTCTGCTAAAATAGCTTAGTAAGTAAGACTTGTCAGTTTGATTCATGCACTACCAAAACATAGTTAACTTTTACTGAAATTGACTCCTTTTAATAAGCTGGAGGCAGCTCCAGCAACTAGATAGCATTTCTCTTTTCATACTAACGCAGAATAATGTACAGTAGCAGATAAACATTTTTAATCTCATGAAAGCATATTAGTTTTCTACTTTTTCTCTTGAAGGACTAATGATTTACCACAGTAGAAATTTTTTTCCAGCTTTTTGATTGCAGTGTCAAAAAAGTATACATTTCATTGATAACGTACAATGCAAATGGAGAACAGCCTTGTAAGGATATTGCAATTGTGGTTCTCACTTTGTCCGTTTCCTTATTTTGCCTGTAGCACAAGTGGAAGTGCTGTCCGCTGCACTGCGTGCTTCCAGCCTGGATGTACATGAA
This sequence comes from Mandrillus leucophaeus, assembly GCF_000951045.1. NCBI lineage: Eukaryota > Metazoa > Chordata > Mammalia > Primates > Cercopithecidae > Mandrillus > Mandrillus leucophaeus. The sequence goes on along the minus strand of NW_012102665.1, from coordinate 533,922 downwards.
GAGACCATCAGTGTAGAAAAGAGAAGTGATTTGCAAGATGAACTGGGTATAAATGAGCTACCAAATTGTAAAATAAATCAAGAAGATTCTGTGCCTTTAATCAGCGATGCTGTTGAGGTAACAAACTCAGTATTTACCAAGTGAGAGTAGTTTGAATCAGAAGTCTTTCATTGGGGAATAGTTGTAGCTGATCACTTTTAGTTTGTATGTTCTGTTTGTTGCTGATTTTTTAGCTCTTCCTTTTGCATAAAGTAATTGTTTTCATCACATCCTGTCCTCGTGACATCAGTGTCATATGAAATGCCTGGAAAAGTAAATCCCACTTCTGTCTATATGACCATTTAGTAGACTCAATGTTAATGTAGCTCACTGCAGTGAAATAGTCTTACTGGAAACAAAGCCCTTTATCAAGAATAATTAACTCTTCCCTTTTCTTTTTGGAGAGGTGCTTTGTTTCTGATCGGACCATTTCACTGCAGCAAGCAACACAGTATTCTGAGCAGAAGATCGGGACTTGAGGCCATGTTGCGGAGGGCCAGTGACATTATCTGGACTCTGGAGTGTGAGGGTGGGTACTGATCCTAGCATCATCTTCACTTTGTACTTATAGCTGTTCTCTGTGATCCTTCCCTAATTTCCTGCTGCATCTCCATCAAGCCAGCATTATTTGGTGTCAGTGCTACTTGGCCATTATTTATATAAATGGGGAGAAGGAATGCACCACCGATTGCCAGAGTCGCATGGTCACAGATCATAGTGGCTTGAATGAGAAGCTCAGGAAAGAGTACCTGCACACACTGGGGACGGCAAGAGGGTTCTTAGAGCTTTAGTGCATTTCTGTTTTGATTCCTGTTAGATGGCATGTGGTATAGTTAGAAGTCTGTATGATACCACTGCTTTGGATTGAAACCCTGACTATTTATTGGAGATTTGAATAGTATTAATATATCTGCATCTTAGAAGGTGTTTATGTTGTTGTTGTTGTTACTGTTTTTGGCTGTTAACATATACATAATTTGTGAAATTAGATACTAACAGCCAAGAATAGAAATAGAAGAAAAACTGCATATGACACTCCATGGTCTCTAAAACAATGGATCAAAAGAATCCTCTCAGTACTATTTCATAAATAAGCTAATTTGAGCTGTTTGGACCATTTCAAAATTACTTTCAAATATTGTTTTTAATTACTCTCATTTTTCTGGAGTTGTTTTTCACACATTTGACAAGCTATTCAGCAAGTTAGGTTTAAAGTAGGGAAAGTTCTTAGGTATGGCTATAAGCTTTTAAAAACATGAGGCATGTATGTGTTTATTACTTTTGGCAGTCTTGTAGGTAAGTAACTTAGTGTAAGATAGCTTAAATGAAGATGTGCAGCTGGGACAGCTCTTTAAGTAGTTATTTTTTCCTGACAGAATATGGACTCCACTCTTCACTATATTCACAACGATTCAGACTTGAGCAACAATAGCAGTTTTAGCCCTGATGAGGAAAGGAGAACTAAAGTACAAGTAAGTGACCAAAAAATGTGTTCTTTCAGGGGTGTGTTCCTAATTCCTCTTTTAGAGCCCATTTCTGACCTAATTTGCCCCTTCTTTATGATGAGTGTTCTAAAAATTATGACTAGTGTGTCATATTTTCTATAAGGAAATTGAAATAGTAGAGAGAGGAACGTGTAAGCACAAATCTTCCCTTTCCTACGTCTGTGATCCCATTCTTCATTCAGAGCGACCACAGTCACACACCTTGTTATCTTCCTTCATGTATTTTCATGGGCACATAAACATACACATGTGCCCCTTTTTATCATTCAAGACAACTGTGGTCATCCCATCCTAGGTATTTCCTCTTGTTCACATTGCCAATAATTATAAAATACAGCTCGATTTCAGAGATGAAAATAGGAAAAAATATGAAAATTTTGAAGTGCCGTCAGTAACAAGCTGCAGGAAAACTGTGCTCACGGAATCATTGGAATGTGATAGCTATGCCTTGCCTTGCTCTTTTCTTTTCTAACAATCTGACCTGGTGATCTCTCCTGTAAACACACTAGGACTCCCTCACCTTCACAGCAGCACAGCCCAGTGTACATGCCACACCTGTGGTCTCCATTGTAAGAAGGCTCTGTGGGAGATGCTACTTGTAGTTTCACTTTGATGCTATAAGCAGTGCTACATTCACTGTGACTGTCTAGATGTGTTGTTTGCTTCTAGGACTTTATTATTATTATTATTAGAGATGGAGTCTCACTCTGTCACCCAGGCTAGAGTGCAGTGGCACCATCTCAGCTTACTGCAACCTCCGCCTCCTGAGTTCAAACAATTCTCCTGCCTCAGCCTCCCAAGCAGCTGGGACTACAGTTGCGAGCCACCAGGCCCAGCTAGTTTTTTTGTATTTTTAGTAGAGACAGTGTTTCGCCATGTTGGCCAGGCTGGTCACGAACTCCTCCTGACCTCAAGTGATCCACCCACCTTGGCCTCCTAAAGTGCTGCGATTACAGGCATGAGCCACCGCGCCTGGCCTTAGGACTATATGATTATTGTTAGAAGTAGATTTCCCAGATCAAATGGTGTATTTATTTTGTTGTTGTTGTTGTTAGAGATGGGATCTCAGCTCTGTCACCCAGACTGGAGTGCAGTGGCGAGATCACAGCTCATTGCAGCCTCGAACTCCTGGGCTCAAGCAATCGACCCTTCTGCCTCATCCCCCCTGCTAGCTGGGACTACAGATGTGCACCACCACATGTAGCCAATTTTTATTTATTAAAAATGAAATCAGTATTCAAAACAATAGTGTTTTGAAACATGCTTTTCCCCACTTATAGACATTTTCAGTATTTCACATCTCATTTTAATGAGTTTATTTCCATTTTCATTCTGTGTATGTGGGTAATTAGTTTATGTAGCTCAAAATTCAAGATACTTAGCAGGCATTTATTGACATTCCCTTCTCAGTTTTTCTTCTCCACTTGTCCATTTTGCTTCCTGAGATACAACCATTTTTACCTTTCTTTTATATCCTTCCACAGCTATATTATACACACCTAAGCAAGATTGCAAATATGTTCTTCTTTTCCTCACATATATACAAATAATTAGACATGTGCACTTCAATTTTGTGTGAATAATTGCTTAAATTTTCATCTAAAGAAGACAAGTTTTTATTTTTGTTTTGAGACAGTCTCACTCTATGGCCCAGGCTGGAGTACAGTGGAGCTCTCACGGCTCACTGCAGCTTCCGCTTCCCTGGGCTCAAGTGATCGTCCCACCTCAGCTTCCCGAGTAGCTGGAACTACAGGTGTGAGCCAGCACACCTGGCTGATATTTTAAATTTTTTGTAGAGACAGGGTTTCACCATGTTGCCCAGCCTGGGCTGAAGTGATCCATCCTCCTTGGCTTCTCAAAGTGCCGGAATTACAGGTGTGAGCCACTGTGCCTGGCTGGTTTTTGCTTTTTTAATGAACATGTTGCAAATCATGCAGAGCACCTGTCATTCTGCATTTGCTGGGTTATAACAAACATTGTCATCTCTGCCTACATTTAAAGGTGCTGGTGTTATTTTAATACGTCTTTTTAATTTAGTAATTAATTCTAATTTTCCTTTGAACTGAGATGTTACTCATTATTCTCCTAGAGTTGCTTTTGCTTTTATTTGTTCATATATGTTTCCCTTAGCATGTTTTTTGTATCTCTTAGTTATTAGATACCTGAAAATTTGACATTGGTATTTCTCAACTATTTGAGATGCTATGTTAAAATCTATATATTTAAAAATAATTTTGCCCAATTTATGTCTAAACTGCTCAAAATGCATCTCAACTGCTCAGTCACTGTGGTTTCTCTTTCTCCATTAGGATGTTGTACCTCAGGCGCTGTTAGATCAGTATTTATCTATGACTGACCCTTCTCGTGCACAGACGGTTGACACGGAAATTGCTAAGCACTGTGCATACAGCCTCCCCGGTGTGGCCTTGACACTCGGAAGACAGAATTGGCACTGCCTGAGAGAGACGTATGAGACTCTGGCCTCAGACATGCAGGTGAGTAAAGCAGTTAAAGAATTAGCAGAATGTGCACGTGGAAGGCACAGTGCTTTGCTTTTCATAACCTAAAGAATTTCTGTTCGTGTTCTAGCATGTTCTTAGTGTTACAGGAAATTATGTATGGAAGAGCTTAAGAGTAATAACAGAGCATGTTCTTTTTGCACTGTCAGAGTCTCACAGTTTGGCGGCTTCATTTTTATCTAAAGCGTTAGAAATTGTTAGCACATTCAACATGCCTACATTCCTAACTTAAAATGTGTTATTATCTAGAGTTTATCTGTAAATTAATTGTTGAGAATATAGGATTTAATTTTTCACCTAGAAATAGTATTATAAATGCTTATTTGATTTTTCACACTAGATCTCAAGATATTTGTTTAAACTGTAGTAGAACTGTAGTATTACTAGCGAGTGTGAAGTTCTGGGCCCCGCGTGCCTTGGGCATTGCAGTACAGACAGGAGAAGTTCTGTGGTTCTTGCTCTCTCCTCGTCCCCACACACCACCCCCACCCCCTTTCAACAGAACACACAAGGTAAACCTTTGCTTCAGGTCATTTTGTCTGGACATCTGTGACTTTCGTGTGACCTCTTCCCAGGCTTGATGACCTAACCTGCCCTGCCAGGCTGATTTCTATATAAACAAAGTTTGCCCCTCTTTGAACACACCCGTTCCTTCAGTGAAGTTGATCTCTCAGTTATTAAAAAAAAAAAGCAGTCTCATTAGGCTAATTTGTACTGAAATGTAATGACTTTTCCTTAAACTTCTAAGTAATTATTATATTTTTCAGGGAATCAGTGGTGTTGACTCAGCAAGTTCTAAGTGGGAAGTAATCTTGATAGGTCAAGTTCCTCCTTTGACCTATGAGGTTAGAAAAGCCGGGCCCAGGAGAAGTGAATTTATCTGTGTTCATACACTTCTTCAGTGCTGCATCTGGTCATGGAACCACAAAGGCCCAATTTCCATAGAGTGCTTTGTCCTGTGTATTCGTGTTTTCAGTCTTTATTCCACAGAACTGTAGGGTTCCCGTGGGATAAATCTCCAGGGGCACCTGGGTGACTCTGACGGCTCGGAGTCTGGACTAGCAGTTCTTTCTCTCTGCTGCCCCCCTCTTCCATGAGAACATCTCTGCCTTCATCTGTTTTATATGTTGAACTTAGGTGTAAAATTTGATTTCAAGAGTGGATTCTGGGTGGAAGGGAAAGGAAATAAAATGTTTGCTCTAAACTGTTTCTCTTTAGGTAAAGTTTTAAGTTACTGTGTGAAAAATTAAGGCAGCATGGAGAAAAGGATGTTTTTAACTTAAAATTATTATAAATGCAACACATTTCTGTTGAGGGTTTCTTTTCCAAGGCTGTATGCAGATTTCCCTAGTCTTGTATTTCTTAAATTGCCAATTCCTTAAGAACAAATTTTATTGTTCTGTTTTGTTTTTCTTAATCCAAGGTGTGGCTGTACCGGAATCTGAAGGGGGACGGTAAACTGGGGAGGGTGCTAGAGAGCCTTTGGTCCATGTGCAGCCTCAGCTCATCGGCGTGTTCTAGCATGTATTTAGTGTTACAGGAAATTATGTATGGAAGAGCGTGAGAGTAATAACAGAGCATGTTCTTTTCGCACGGTCAGAGTCAGGGTCCGACATTCAGAGAACTACAAAAACTTAATGATTTCTGAGCATTTTTTCCTCATGAGTGAAAGGAAGATAATACATACTGGGCAGGGATTTAAGATTTTTCTGTTATACTTTTCAATGCATAATTTAGGCATTTAAAATTAGTATCTGTTATTACTATTCTGATTTAATGTTTTGAGATTAGTGACATTCATATATAAATTAGCCTTCGTATATTGCCTAAAGGTTGAGGTACTGAGTACTTTGTGGTCAGCTTACTAATGTGTTTTCGTTTCTGCAGTGGAAAGTTCGACGAACTCTAGCATTCTCCATCCACGAGCTTGCAGTTATTCTTGGAGATCAGTTGACAGCTGCAGATCTGGTTCCAATTTTTAATGGATTTTTAAAAGACCTCGATGAAGTCAGGATAGGTGTCCTTAAACACTTGCATGATTTTCTGAAGGTAACTTTTAAATTCTTTTGCAGAAAAGCACAACAAAATTCTGCTGTAAATCTAAATCTTTATCTTCTGCTAGCACCAAGAGAGGTTTCTGTGTGTTCCTATGTAAGAAAGTATGGCCATAAGTTTATGTTAAGATGTGACTTAAAAAAGAAATAGTTCCATAATTATACTTTCACTTTTAAAACAGTATTAGATGATAGTGCTTTTTTTTTTTGAGACGGAGTCTCACTCTGTCGCCCAGGCTGGAGTGCAGTGGCGGGATCTCAGCTCACTGCAAGCTCTGCCTCCCGGATTTACGCCATTCTCCTGCCTCAGCCTCCCGAGTAGCTGGGACTACAGGCGCCCGCCACCTCGCCCGGCTAGTTTTTTGTATTTTTTAGTAGAGACAGGGTTTCATTGGGTTAGCCAGGATGGTCTCGATCTCCTGACCTCGTGATCCGCCCGTCTTGGCCTCCCAAAGTGCTGGGATTACAGGCTTGAGCCACCGCGCCCGGCCTGATGATAGTTTGCAGACGTTTGTACCTTTTTATTTTTCAAAATTATTGAATGAAATATATGTTAAAAAAAAAAAAAAAAAACCATTAGCTGCAGTCATCCCTCAGTATGTGCAGGGGGAATGGTTCCAGGTCCCCCATGCACACTCAAATCCATGCAGTACTCCAGTCCTGTGGAACCCGCGTGTAGGAAAAGTCCGCCCTCCATGTACTCCGGCTTTGCATCCAGGAATCCTGTATTTTCAATCCTCACTGGGTTGGGACAGACAATTCCGTATAAGTGGACTGATGCAGTTCACACCCCTGTTGTTGAAGGTCAGCTGTGTATTAAGTTTGGAGGCTTTATGTGGTATTCCAGGAGTCCGAGAATTTACGTTTAGCCCTCACTACTTTAAGAGCTGTTATCTCCAAAGTGAATAGCCTTGATTTTTTACAAATTGTTTAATCCTGGAGTACTGTTGTTTTTCTTAGACTTTAGCCTTGAAATTGATTCTGATAATTCTAAGGCTTGAGTGATAGAAGTAATTGGAGTCCTCCCTTTTAAAAAACATTGAGACTGGGCACAGTGGCTCACGCCTGTAATCCCAGCACTTTGGGAGGCCGAGGCAGGCAGATCACTTGAGGTCAGGAGGTCGAGACCAGCCTGGCCAACATAGTGAAGCGCTGTCTCTACTAAAATACAAAAAATTAGCTGGGCGTGGTGGTAGGCACCTGTAGTCTCAGCCACTCAGGAGGCTGAGGCAGGAGAATCGCTTGAGCCTGGGAGATGGAGGTTGCAGTGAGCTAAGATCGTAGGTACTGCAGCCTGGGGTACAGAGCAAGACTCCATCTCAAAAAAGTAAAAAACAAAAACATTGAGACCTATATTTTATGTAGATCATATTGAAATTTTTCTTTCTTTTCTTTTTTCTTTTTTTTTTTTTTTTTGAGACAGATTCTTGCTGTCACCAGGCTGGAGTGCAGTGGCATGATCTTGGCTCACTGCAACCTCCGCCTCCCAGGTTCAAGTGATTCTCCTGCCTCAGCCTCCAGAGTAGCTGGGACTACAGGTGCGTGCCACCACACCTGGCTGGTTTTTTGTTTTGTTTTGTTTTGTTTTTTTTAGTAGAGATGGGGTTTCACCATGTTAACCAGGATGGTCTTGATCTGACCTCATGATCCGCCCGCCTCAGCCTCCCAAAGTGCTGGGATTACAGGCGTGAGCCACCACGCCTGGCCTGAAATTTTTCTAATTGTCCCAGTATTGTCCTTTTTAGTTTTTCTCTGCCTAATTTTGAATCCCATAAAGTACATATTAAATTTAAATGTTATGTTTCTTTAGTCCTCTTAAATCTAGGTGTCACTGGCATTTTTGAGGAGTCCAAACCAGTTGTTTTACAGAATTACCCTCAATTTGAATTTACACAATTTGATTCTGGGTAAGCAAGGTTTTTTTGCAGACATGTTAACCTGTGTAGGTTTTCATGCATTTTTCTGAATGTGTCACATCAGGGCTAATGTGATGTTGGCTCTTCCCATCATTGGTGACGAGAAGGCTGGCAATTCCATTATAAAATGACCTTTCACCTTTTGTGGTTAATAGAGAATTGGTGAGGTGATACTTTAGAACTCTGAGTATCTTTTTCTCTAGAGTCCTTCACCAGTGCTCTCATAGCCAGGCATCTGTACATGGTTCTTACCTGAATCAGTTAACTGTGTTGGTTGTGAAAGAGTGATTTTCTATTTTCATAATTCTGTTTTTTTTTTATTAATTAACTTATTTTGAGACAGGGTCTCACTCTGTTGCCGAGGCTGGAGTGTAATGGTGTGATCATGGCTCACTGCAGCCTCCACCTCTCCCAGCTCAGATGATCCTCCCACCTCAGCCTCCTGAGTAGCTGAGGCCACAGGCGCACTACCACACCCAGCTGAGTTTTGTATCTTTTGTAGAGACGGGGTTTCGCTGTGTTGTCCAGGCTGGTCTTGAACTCCTGGGCTCAAGTGATCTGCCCCGACTTAGCCTCCCAAAGTTCTGGGATTACAGGTATGAGCCACTATGCTCGGCCATTCCTTCTGTTTTTATTAAGTAACATTCCTGTGTAAAATAACCTGTGCCTTCTCTCCCTCCCCGGTTTCAAAAGTTGTTTTAGTATTGGTGTGGACTCTAGGATTTAAAAAATTCAATGTAATGCAATCCATTTCTGTCATTTGTTTTGAGCATCAAATTTGACTAGTGGGGACCCCTTAAAGCTGCCTCTTGTGTACTTTGATTTGTCCTTTTATTTTTAAGCGTATCAACACTTGCAGTTTCAACTTTCCCTTTCCCTGTCCCAGCCTGGAGTCAGCTGTTTCTCCAAGGAACTGTGGTCCTTTTTAGTGGAGAATGGTCCTTAGAAACTGAGATCCAGGCACTGGAAGTGCTTATTGCTCCTGGGCTGTCATTTCGTTTAGGTCTTTTCAGGAGATAGTAGCTGGGAGGTGTGTACTTTTTTTTTTTTTTTTTTTTAATTACTAACTTCGTACTGTTAAGAACTACTTCCATTTCAATACTGTTTCCTCTCTTTTCTTCACTTTATATATTTTTTTCCTTTTACTCCTGGTAAAAAGTCTGTTCTTAACAACATTAATGTATAATACTTAGTTGTGGCTGGGCGCAGTGGCCTGTAATCCCAGCACTTTGGGAGGCCAAGGCAGGCGGATCACTTGAGGTCAGGAGATCGAGACTACCCTGGCTAACACGGTGAAACCTCATCTCTACTAAAGATACAAAAAATAGGCTGGGTGTGGTGGCGGGTGCCCATAGTCCCAGCTACTCGGGAGGCTGAGGCAGGAGAATCGCTTGAACCTGGGAGGCGAAGGTTGCAGTGAGCCAAGATCACACCACTGCATTCCAACCTGAATGACAGAGTGAGACTGTCTCAAAAAAAAAAAAAAGTTTGCTCAGTTCCACAACATAAATGAAATAGTTTCAGAGTTACTCCACCAATAATAATTCCCACATCAAATCAGCTACGTAATATTCAGGACTTCCTGGCACATTCTGTCCTTAGACTGTCTCTTGAAGATGTGTGATCACTCAGTTCACACTTTGGCTTTTTTTCCCTGTGATTGGTTTCCGTCTGATGTACAGTTAGGTTGCTTTACTTCCCCCTTTAAATATTTATAGAGCAGCTATTGGGATACATTTCTTTATTTTTTTTCTCTCAACAAATAATGCCTGCTCTGTGCTGTCACAGTGCCACACGCGGGGCTTACACACGTGGTTAAGAGCATAATTACTGCCTTAAGTGGGGCCATGGCAACAAGGATGTCATATGAATAAAGGGGGGCAAGTCCTGTAATCAAGCTGTGCCCGGCGTACTGTGGGGTTGAGTGTGGCTCATTGATAGGCACAAGGAACAAAGATTTCCAGACAAGATGGTGATTCCTGAAGGCAAATGGAGTTATTCAAGGAAAAATAAACTTAATACCAAATTTAAAACATTTAAATACAACTACTACATTTCCTTTTCAGAAGAATTAACCATATTGCTTACAGTCTGTTTTTACACACTCTAATAAAAGAAATAATGTCTGTACCTTGTCCTGGTAAATATTTTTATTTTGTTACTTTAGCTTCTTCATATTGACAAAAGAAGAGAGTATCTTTATCAACTTCAGGAGTTTTTGGTGACAGATAACAGTAGAAATTGGCGGTTTCGAGCTGAACTGGCTGAGTAAGTTCTAACAGTTTATTAGATTATATTTTGGAGGGGTATATATTTACTTCATTTTTACCTTCTCTCAGTTTCATTACTTTGTGTAGATCCAAGTTTCTATGTGGTGTTCTAGCCCTTTAACGCTTCCTGTAATACATGTCTTACTGTCAGTGAATTTCCTCAACTTTTTTTTTTTCCTGAAAATGTCTTTAGTTCATTTTTATATTATTTTTATCATGGCGAAATACACATAGCCAAATTTGCTCTTGATGACATTTAGTACATTCACAGTGTTGTGGAACCATTCCCTCTATCTAGTTCTAAAATGTTAACCTCCCGAAAAGAAAAACGCATGTCCAATAAGCATCTACTTACTATCTATGGATTTGCCTATTGTGGACATGTCATGCAAGTGGAATCATACCACATGTGGCCTTTTGTGCTTGGTTTCTTCATCTAACACTGCTTTCAGTTGTCCCTCCATATTGTATCCTCTAGCTGAACTTGCCTCCCTTTTTGTGGTTGAGTAAATATTCCATTGTATGGATATACCACATTCATTTAGTGCATTCATCTGTTGAGGAACATTTGGGTTGGGTGTGTGGTCTTTTGTGAATAGTGCTGCTAGGAACGTTTATGTACAAGATTTAATCCTTGAAATCTGTTTTCAGTTATTTTGAGGTGGATTTGCAAGGCCATATGGTAATTCTGTGTTTAATTCATTGAGGAACTGCCAGACTTTTCCACAACAGCTGTACCATTTTACATTCCCATCAGCAACGTGTGGGAGTTCCAATTTCTCTATGTCCTCACTAACACCTATTTTCCTATTAAATTTTAAAAATATTTCTAAATTGGCCAAATAATAATTGTGCATATTTACAAGGTATGTAATGATGTTGCAATACATATTGGATAGTGGTTAGATAAGAGCAATTAGCATATCACATCACTCGCTTATCATTGATAGCTGTTCTGATGGGCGTGGAACAGCACCTCGTTGTGGTATGATTCGCATTTCCCTAATGACTAATGATGTTGAACACTTTTTCATAAGCCTGTTAACCATTTGTGTATATTTTGTGGAGAAATGTCTATCCAAGTCTCTTGCACATTTTTTAATTGGGTTGTTTATCTTAAGTTGTGTTGTTGAGTTGTAAGAGCTATTTATATATTCTGGATCATAGACCTCACGTGTATTTTCAGATGATGTCTTTGCTGAGTATGGGATGTGGGGCTGACAGTTTGTCTTTCAGTGTATTAAAAATGCCACTCCATTGAGTTCTGGCTTGCCCACTTCTGACTCGAAATGCACGCCTCCTCTTCCGCCATGTAGTGCCGGGATGTGAGTCCAGCTAGTCAGGATCAAGCTGGGCTTGCGTTTTGTCATTGCTGTGGTTACCTTCAGTGTATTTGGGGCTTCAGTTTTCCTCACTGTGGGCTGCCACTACCATTGCCGTTTGCTGAGGGTGGGAGCTGGGGCACCAGTGGTCTTGTAGTGCGAGTATTCCACCCAGGCTTTAGCTATACCTGCACCCCTGTGTAATGGGTGGGACCTCCTGTCTGTGCTTGGTCTCGGGCAGGACTTCCTGCAGCTCCTCCTAGAATAAGGAGCGTTAGTTCTCCTCTCCCCCAGTTGCAGCGTTTTTGCTGGCCCACAGGGTGGACAGGCTTTGGGCCCCTCCACCAGCAGGTTAAGCCTTTTGCTTTGTGTGAGCAAAGGGCCCAGTAGAGTGCTTGGTGATTCGTGGCTGTCCATCAGCCGCTTCTGCCTGCTATGAGACATCGCTCCTGTTTCTCCTGACTGTCCTTCTTGAAGCACCCATGGGAGGCAGGTACCCTGTGGAAGTCAGAAGGTCAGAAGGTTGCCTGGGGATGTGAGCTCCCTGTGTCGGGCACATATGGCTTTGCTTGAGCCACTCCGTGCTCGTGCCAGCCACCATCTGGCCCTGGGCAGCTGGCTACAATTCGAGCTGATTTCTCCCCACCCTGTTATGTGCTGGCAGGTGCCCTGTCCCTCCGGGCTCTGCTGAGGGGGAAAGTTAGGCTGTTTGGGTGCTTTGCAACCCCAGCTCTCTGATGGGCTCAAGAAAAGATCTTGAAGTTTATATAGCTTTTTCTACTGTAGGGTCAGTGACATTCTTGCAGTTTTCTGTATTCTAAGCAGAAACTGATGTCCTATTTGGAATTCTGATTTTGAACTTTGTCGAAAAGTACGTGTGTCTGTTTGAGGATGTATGTTTGTATACACAGGTGCATTGTCATGACTGCATAATCTACATTCATGTTACAGTTGACTTCCTGCTTATTAGAAATGTAAATCATCTTGAACATAAAATCTCAAAGGCAAAAGTCTCACATCCAAGGTATTTCTTCAAGGGCATCATTGAAGCCTTCAGGTTAGCTTGGTGGATGTCATGAAAGTCTCAGGGCCCCTCAGATGTGATGGGAAGGTCGCTGGAGGACACCCTCCCTCTGTTATCCCTAGCGAGTCCCTTCCAGGAAGGCTCCTCAGAGCCTCGACAGGTACACAGCAGACTCCCTGCCTCTGCGGGAACTTCTTACTGAGAAACTTGATTGTAGATGGAAGCTTCTCAGCACGTTCCAAACTGTAACCATGGATCAGTGTGGGCCATGTTCCAGTTGAACATACTAGGAAGTGCTTTGCTCTCTCCGTTCCCATGGATGCAGAGCTCTACGGCTTTTGTTTCCTTACACTCTACAGAACTTGAATAGCATGTGAGTGCGTTTCCAGATGCACAGAGACTGGAGGTGACTGTACAGGAGAGGTCCGCTTAGTCGCTCCTCTTTGCATGTGTTTGAGACAGGTGCTCCGTAATCCAGTATTGCAGATTATTTAAATGAGAACCTGGTTTCATTTGTCTCGCCGATTTTTAAACATTATCTTTTTGTAATTCCTTTTTGTAGACAGCTGATTTTACTTCTAGAGTTATATAGTCCCAGAGATGTTTATGACTATTTACGTCCCATTGCTCTGAATCTGTGTGCAGACAAGGTTTCTTCTGTTCGTTGGATTTCCTACAAGTTGGTATGTATTGAACTTTTAAAATTTTAGATCAGTAAACTCTAAGATCCTAGATTGGAAGCTGTTCCTCACTTCACACTCACCCTCCCAGGTCAGCGAGATGGTGAAGAAGCTGCACGCGGCAACACCGCCAACGTTCGGCGTGGACCTCATCAATGAACTTGTGGAGAACTTTGGCAGATGTCCCAAGTGGTCTGGTCGGCAAGCCTTTGTCTTTGTCTGCCAGGTAAGCGAGGCCCTGGGCTTACCTGTTTGTGAGTTTTTCTCCTAGAAGAATGTCTTCTTTGACTTCCTACCTCTCTCTCATCCTCTTCCTTATTCTTAAGAAACAGAACCTTACGGTAGCCTGGCTGTTTCTAGGATCACCTGTCCCCATTGTTGGGCATCTGCTGGCCCCTCCCTCCCAGCCAGCCAAGCCCCTTCTTACACTGGCACGCACCACGCACACCCCACGTGCCTGCTGTACATGCATGTTCCACACCACACACCACATGCCTGGAATGTGCGTGTTCTGCTCTACACACATTCAGATGTGTGCATGTGTACATTTGACAGTGCACATACAATGCGTGTTCCTCACTGCATATTATACAGGCATACATACATGTACCACACCACACACATACTGTGCACACATATGCCATACCACGGTTCCCACTAGAGGGTGCTCATGCCTGGGACCCAGAGCACAGGTGTGAAAATGAAAGTGTGAATGAACACTCTAGGTCTCCGTAGAGCAGTTTAAAACCTGTCTGTCCACGTGGGCAGTTAATTATGTAATTTTTTATTTGAGTTCCCAAGTACCTGGAATTTTGGTTAAAAAGCAGTAAGTAAAATTTGTGCCTGTGGTCACTCAGAGCTTTTGTTGGCCAGCAGTCGAGTTTTTGGCTGCATTGACAGAGAAGCCTAGAGCAGCTGTTTCTTTTCCCCAGACTGTCATTGAGGATGACTGCCTTCCCATGGACCAGTTTGCTGTGCATCTGATGCCACATCTGCTGACCTTAGCAAACGACAGGGTTCCTAACGTGCGAGTGCTGCTTGCAAAGACCTTAAGGCAAACTCTGCTAGAAAAAGGTAGGTAGTGACTCTACTAGAAGCGTGTGAGTAGAGAGGGAGGTCTGTCGACTGCGCTGATCAACAGATACCAAAGCAGAAGTATTGTCTGCTCAGAGAAAATAATCTGGTGGAAGGAAATATTTTAGTTGTTCTGGTGGTTCTCCCAAGAGGGCATGGAAGATGAAAGGGGTTTTTTAGCCCTCTACTGTTCAATTTGGAGTTTATCGTAGGCATGGATTATTTTTATCATTTAAAACTTAGCTTTTTTGTTTGCTTGATTTTTTGAGACTTAGTCTCATTCTGTCACCCAGACTTGAGTGCAGTGGTGCGATCTCAGCTCACTGCACCCTCTGCCTCCCATGTTCAAGCAACTCTTCTGCCTCAGCCTCCCCAATAGCTGGGATTACAGGTGCCTGCCACCACACCCAGCTAACTTTTTATCTTTTTAGTAGAGACGGGGTTTCACCATGTTGGCCATGTTGGCCAGGCTGGTCTCAA
>NW_012102665.1:506541-517954 GCF_000951045.1 Mandrillus leucophaeus | reverse complement strand
ACTGCATAATCTACATTCATGTTACAGTTGACTTCCTGCTTATTAGAAATGTAAATCATCTTGAACATAAAATCTCAAAGGCAAAAGTCTCACATCCAAGGTATTTCTTCAAGGGCATCATTGAAGCCTTCAGGTTAGCTTGGTGGATGTCATGAAAGTCTCAGGGCCCCTCAGATGTGATGGGAAGGTCGCTGGAGGACACCCTCCCTCTGTTATCCCTAGCGAGTCCCTTCCAGGAAGGCTCCTCAGAGCCTCGACAGGTACACAGCAGACTCCCTGCCTCTGCGGGAACTTCTTACTGAGAAACTTGATTGTAGATGGAAGCTTCTCAGCACGTTCCAAACTGTAACCATGGATCAGTGTGGGCCATGTTCCAGTTGAACATACTAGGAAGTGCTTTGCTCTCTCCGTTCCCATGGATGCAGAGCTCTACGGCTTTTGTTTCCTTACACTCTACAGAACTTGAATAGCATGTGAGTGCGTTTCCAGATGCACAGAGACTGGAGGTGACTGTACAGGAGAGGTCCGCTTAGTCGCTCCTCTTTGCATGTGTTTGAGACAGGTGCTCCGTAATCCAGTATTGCAGATTATTTAAATGAGAACCTGGTTTCATTTGTCTCGCCGATTTTTAAACATTATCTTTTTGTAATTCCTTTTTGTAGACAGCTGATTTTACTTCTAGAGTTATATAGTCCCAGAGATGTTTATGACTATTTACGTCCCATTGCTCTGAATCTGTGTGCAGACAAGGTTTCTTCTGTTCGTTGGATTTCCTACAAGTTGGTATGTATTGAACTTTTAAAATTTTAGATCAGTAAACTCTAAGATCCTAGATTGGAAGCTGTTCCTCACTTCACACTCACCCTCCCAGGTCAGCGAGATGGTGAAGAAGCTGCACGCGGCAACACCGCCAACGTTCGGCGTGGACCTCATCAATGAACTTGTGGAGAACTTTGGCAGATGTCCCAAGTGGTCTGGTCGGCAAGCCTTTGTCTTTGTCTGCCAGGTAAGCGAGGCCCTGGGCTTACCTGTTTGTGAGTTTTTCTCCTAGAAGAATGTCTTCTTTGACTTCCTACCTCTCTCTCATCCTCTTCCTTATTCTTAAGAAACAGAACCTTACGGTAGCCTGGCTGTTTCTAGGATCACCTGTCCCCATTGTTGGGCATCTGCTGGCCCCTCCCTCCCAGCCAGCCAAGCCCCTTCTTACACTGGCACGCACCACGCACACCCCACGTGCCTGCTGTACATGCATGTTCCACACCACACACCACATGCCTGGAATGTGCGTGTTCTGCTCTACACACATTCAGATGTGTGCATGTGTACATTTGACAGTGCACATACAATGCGTGTTCCTCACTGCATATTATACAGGCATACATACATGTACCACACCACACACATACTGTGCACACATATGCCATACCACGGTTCCCACTAGAGGGTGCTCATGCCTGGGACCCAGAGCACAGGTGTGAAAATGAAAGTGTGAATGAACACTCTAGGTCTCCGTAGAGCAGTTTAAAACCTGTCTGTCCACGTGGGCAGTTAATTATGTAATTTTTTATTTGAGTTCCCAAGTACCTGGAATTTTGGTTAAAAAGCAGTAAGTAAAATTTGTGCCTGTGGTCACTCAGAGCTTTTGTTGGCCAGCAGTCGAGTTTTTGGCTGCATTGACAGAGAAGCCTAGAGCAGCTGTTTCTTTTCCCCAGACTGTCATTGAGGATGACTGCCTTCCCATGGACCAGTTTGCTGTGCATCTGATGCCACATCTGCTGACCTTAGCAAACGACAGGGTTCCTAACGTGCGAGTGCTGCTTGCAAAGACCTTAAGGCAAACTCTGCTAGAAAAAGGTAGGTAGTGACTCTACTAGAAGCGTGTGAGTAGAGAGGGAGGTCTGTCGACTGCGCTGATCAACAGATACCAAAGCAGAAGTATTGTCTGCTCAGAGAAAATAATCTGGTGGAAGGAAATATTTTAGTTGTTCTGGTGGTTCTCCCAAGAGGGCATGGAAGATGAAAGGGGTTTTTTAGCCCTCTACTGTTCAATTTGGAGTTTATCGTAGGCATGGATTATTTTTATCATTTAAAACTTAGCTTTTTTGTTTGCTTGATTTTTTGAGACTGAGTCTCATTCTGTCACCCAGACTTGAGTGCAGTGGTGCGATCTCAGCTCACTGCACCCTCTGCCTCCCATGTTCAAGCAACTCTTCTGCCTCAGCCTCCCCAATAGCTGGGATTACAGGTGCCTGCCACCACACCCAGCTAACTTTTTATCTTTTTAGTAGAGACGGGGTTTCACCATGTTGGCCATGTTGGCCAGGCTGATCTCAAACTCCTGACCTCATGTGATCTGCCTGCCTCAGCCTCCCAAAGTGCTGGGATTACAGGCATGACCCACCATGCCTGACCTAAAACTTAGTTTTTAAAATTGGGTATTCATTCTCTTTATGTGCAAACCATTGGCTGGCAGCATGCCACTTGCAATCTTGCAATCTTCAGTATGGAGGCTGGTACCTGTGTTTGCTCTCCCTCCTTCTCTTCATTAAGCAAGAGACAGATGCCCCGTAGTATTTGTTTTGTTGGAAATTATAATCTCTTCAAGATTAAAGTGGTTTATTTTATTTAATCGACCCCCACCCCGCCTGCCACCCAAACACCTCATCAATATAGTTGCATGGATGAATGAAGCACAGAAAGAAATTTGTAGTAGACGTCAAAGAATAAGGATAAATGAATATTGCTGCTTTTTTTCCTCCTTTTTTTTTTGTAGTTGGTGTTTGGAAGCGTTTTTCTTTTACTGCTACTTAATAGCTAAGAAGTGTGATGTTTTCATTTATTTATTTATTTATTTAATAATTTAATATTCCTTAGCTGTCATTGAATATCATGAGATTTAGTCTTATAAAAACAAGATAAATCTCATAACTCTTTTTATTCTGGCACTTTTTCTTCCTATAACAAATCAGGTTGGATTACTGTTTATGTTTCGGTGTGGCTTCTGTTTGTACTTGTAGAAATACCCAGTTTAACTGTTTATACTCGTACTTGACGGAACTCTGAAATGTTCCGTTGGACTGGTTTCATCTGTCCTGTGCACGTGTCATTTCCAGACTATTTCTTGGCCTCTGCCAGCTGCCACCAGGAGGCTGTGGAGCAGACCATCATGGCTCTTCAGATGGACCGGGACAGCGATGTCAAGTATTTTGCAAGCATCCACCCTGCCAGTACCAAAATCTCTGAAGATGCCATGAGCACAGCGTCCTCAACCTACTAGAAGGCTTGAATCTCGGTGTCTCTCCTGCTTCCGTGGGAGCCGAGGTTCAGTGGGCGTTCCGCACGTATGTGACCTGGGATAGCTTTCGGGGGAGGAGCGACTTCCCTCTCCTGCAGGCTTCATTGCAGGTGCAAGTTGCCTATACCCAATACCAGGGATTTTAAGAGTCAAGAGAAAGTACAGTAAACACTATTATCTTATCTTGACTTTAAGGGGAAATAATTTCTCAGAGGATTATAATTGTCACCGAAGCCTTAAATCCTTCCGTCTTCCTGACTGAATGAAACTTGAATTGGCAGAGCGTTTTCCTTATGGAAGGGATGAGATTCCCAGAGACCTGCATTGCTTTCTCCTGGTTTTATTTAACAGCCGACAAATGAAATTCTTACAGCCTGAAGGCACACGTTTGCCCAGATGTGAAAGAGACCTTCAGTATCAGCCCTGACTCTTCTCTCCCAGGCACAAGGACTTGCTGGGCTGTGTGACCAGCTGTCCAGCCCAGCCCTGTGTGTGAATCATTTCTGATGTGTGTAAATGGGAAAGGAGGGTTTTTTACTTCCCCTGAGGGCTTGATGCTAACACAAAAGTAGGATTGACTTTAACTCTTAAGCGCAGCATATTGCTGTACACATTTACAGAATGGTTGCTGAGTGTCTGTGTCTGATTTTTTCATGCTGGTCATGACCTGAAGGAAATTTATTAGACGTATAATGTATGTCTGGTGTTTTTAACTTGATCATGATCAGCTCAGAGGTGCAACTTCTTCACATACTGTACATACCTGTGACCACTCTTGGGAGTGCTGCAGTCTTTAATCATGCTGTTTAAACTGTTGTGGCACAAGTTCTCTTGTCCAAATAAAATTTATTAATAAGATCTAGAGAGAGAGATATATACACTTTTGATTGTTTTCTAGATGTCTACCAATAAATGCAATTTGTGACCTGTATTAATGATTTAGTTTAAAGTGGGGAAACTAGATTAAAATACTTGTCTTTTAACTAGTTTATTAGTTTCTCTGGAATCTGCCTGTGTCCCCGGGGTTGGGTCTTGTTCTTGGCAGCAGCAGGTGCCTCTTGGGTGCTCCTCCTGCTCCTGCCTACAGCCCTAAGGGCAGGTGGGTGCCGAGTGTCTGGCACAGCTTGGACACCCCCCCCCCCACCGCCCGAAGACAGCGGGTGGGCGGTGGGGGGGTTGTCTTGAAGCTCCTGAGACACAATCAAGCATCTCTGAGCCTCGATTTCTTCATCAGTAAAATGGGAATTAGTAAAACCTGCCCTGTTTCTCACAAGGTTGTTTTGCAGGCAAATGAAGTCCTCTGTGAAAGGTGGTTTTGTAAAGTGCTGCGTGTATAAATGTTCGATGTTCCTGTAAGCCTGGTTTGAAAACCTTGGCCTGTCTGAGTCCCCTGGTGCTTCTGTGAGTTTTGCTTTTATTTAGTTAGCCAGGGGGGACGCTCAGTAAGTCAAAATAAGTTCCTTTGAACTTCAGTGTGGGATTTGAGAATACATGGGCTGCTTCCTGTCTACACTATTACAAATAAGCCTTTGCTGCTGCTTCTCACATTATAACCCAGATATTTACACACTGCAGATATAAGTGTGAACAGATTTCACTGGGAAGGATGTTCAAATAAATGGATAAATGCATAGGTAATATGTGAAGTGGGTAATGGGGGCAGGGCTGGGGAGTAGCTGTGGAGGGTGTGGGGTGGTCTCCGAAGGCCTCTGAAAGCATCAGAGCAGAAACTGGAGGAGGACCTGGCCCCTTGATACAGCCTCATGTGTGAGCTGCAGATTGTCTGCTATTGTATACTTTTGGCCCCCAGGATTTCAGTTCTGTAAACTGCATTAGAATCATACACTAGTAGCAGCATTTTTTTTAAAGCAGTGGCTATGCTAACATGGTATATTTGGGGGTAAAGAACTTGAATTTGGCCCTCTCCCTGCTCCGCAAAAAAGCCCCTATATGTGGCATTTAAGGGCCTTTCTGCCCCCTCCTCTGTCCAGGCTTGCTATCACATCTCCTGGGTCGCCTGGGCTGTAGTCTAGAACATTCCAGGGGCACTGCCCACCTTCCCTAAAAGCTGTAGGATCTTACACTGAAGGCTTTGCCTGCTAACTGACTCTGGCTTTTCCTTCTATCCCTTGTGAGAATCATGGGCCAGGGCTGAGGCTGCAGACATGGAATTGGGCGCGTTGTCTCCGTGGAGAGCTCCAGAATGCCAAGGCTGCATCTTTCTCCGCCTGGCTGGACACAGAAGGTGTGTTTGTTCTTAAGATATCCTAACACATAACGAGCAGTGTGCTCTTCACAGAAACAGCTGCAGTGAAAAAAAAAAGACCACGCTGCACTAGAGCCCATCTCGGGAGGTGACCTCAGGCCTCACACCTCAGTACCTCCAGATTCCCAATGCTAAATGTACCTCATCCGGGCGTCTGAGACTTTCCATCAAGGAGAATTTAGCTATATAAATGTAACATTATAGATTTAACTACACAAAACAGAAGACAGAGAAGTCAGCTGTTTGTTTGTCTAAGCTTTCAATGACAGATACTTTAATTGTGGAATTTTTAAAGCAAAAAAAAGCAATGGAAACTTCATTTTTATTCTAGACCAGTCTATCCCAGACATGCTAATTATGGTTGGCTGTGCTGAGTCCTCATTTACCGTGTGAAATGCAAATATCTGTAAATGGCAATGCCTGGGGCCAAGCCAGGCCAGCGGACTTGTATGCAGTTCCCACCGGAGCCAGGAGCTGCCCAGTCCGCAGACCCAACCCAGTCCGCTGGGTTTTGCAAACACACACAGGCTCCCTCTGCAGCAGCGTGGGCTCGTGGAAGGGAGGCACGCCGCAGCCAGCATGCATGCCAGGGGTCCGGGGTTCTCCCCGTGTCTGCAGAGGTGAGGGGTACAGCTCAAAGAGGTGAGCTGAAAACAAAACACTGTGTTCCCCCTTGGCCTTGAAGAAGTGCCTCAGCCACCTCCTCACCAGCCGCAGAGTACTCAATCTCCTCACAGAAAGAATGTATACAAAAACACTAGAAGCTTTTCTTTTTCCCAAATGGCTGTTGAATTTATTTGCTTGATCAATAATGGTCCTGGCAAAAATTAGTTAACCAATGCTGAGACATTTGTAATGAAATACTAATTTTAAAAATCCATGACACCTTGATAGAAATTAGAGTTTACACAAACAAACAAAAAAGGAACCTTCGATATTGCCAGCAGCTACAAAGTGAATGTACTGAGACCGACAGGACAGCAAGAAGGCATTTGCACATTTATATCTGACACCCGACCATACTTTCAGTCACCAGAATATCTTCTCTCCAGATTTAAAAAAATAGTATGCTGATTTCTATAACAAAGCTTTTTTCCGTACAAAAATCAAATAATGGCCAACGAGTCACAACAGTGCAATAGGTAGAGGATTAAAAACTGCATCAAACAGGTGCTGAAAATAAATACTACCTAGGAGGAGGAGGAGAGAGCCCTCGTGTGGGGTTTTTTTTCGTCCCCTTGAGTGTGTGTGGGGTTTGTCTTCCGAACCACGAGCCTGGCCTGTCTCACGGTGCTATTCACTCTGACAGAGTGCACCTGCAGCACGTGCCTCCAGGGCCCGGCCTCCCAGAAGCCTCAGAGCATCAGAGCATCCGCCTCAGAGCATCAGAGCATCCGTCTCATGTCTCATCGGATGGACCAGAAACAAGAAAATAGGGTGGGGCGAATCACAGTTACCATTCAAAGGAAAGGAATTTTTTTCTATTGCTCAATCTTGTCAATTGGGAGTCAGTCCACCAGTAGGTTCACTGAGACGATATGGATAATTTCAAACTTTTGTTTAAGAGCATATATATGGCTTATTCAGGCAAGGAGACGTGTACATTCTAGCCCAAGCAAGCAATCAGAGTCAGTCATTCAGTTTTTAAGGAAGGTCAGTTGTTTAAAAGATTTCTGGTTTGAGCAACATCCTCTGTGGATGCACCAGGCCAAGGTGACTACCTTTGACCAACCCAGTGAGAAGGCCTTTGCTGGTCCCCGCAGTGAGGAACCCGCGGGAACGGGCGGCCTCCTCCCCGCAGGCCTGCGCTGCCCAGGGCGGGTGGGCGGGCTCCACAGGCAGCCCGTCTGTAGCCAGATAGGCCATCCTGGTGACTCGGGCTTATGGACTGCGGTTTACAACTGCAGGAGACAGTTAGGAGGGTGGGCCAGGGAACACCCACCAGGCGCTGCTCTGACCAGTCAGAGAACGTGAGGCAGCTCCCCCATAGGGATCTGCACCGAGAAGGTGTGGAAGGCACAAGCAAGAGTGACGGTACCAGAGATCCCGGAGGGCGTGGCTCGCGGCGGCCACAGCAGGCGCAGCGCTGACCTGGTGTGGTTCCCCCTTTGAATGAGAAAGAGATCCTGATTCTGCTGTGATAAAAAAGCAAAGAAAGACGATTTTTGGTTTAAAAAGAAGCCACTCAAGGGTTAAAATAGTTATTTTAAGTTAACAAAGAAAATGAATCTTCAAATAAGCTGACACTATCTGGAAAACTCATCTGTCCCTAAAGCCCACAATGTGTCCACTGCTTCGTCCTCCCATGGAACCTGAGCCTGACGCGAAGGAGTCAGACGTGTGACAGAGGAAGAGTCTGAGAAGAGAAGACACCTTTACAGAATGTACAGCGGGAGAGCCGGCCTGGCCCCCGGGTTACAGTAAGATGCACGGGTCCTTTCAGTCTCGCGGACTCCAGACGGCCGCGCAGGCTGCTCAGATGGACGTCTCCTTCCTGTCCCTGCTGGGCGATGGCTTCGCCGGCTCCTTGCCTGCCTTTGGCTGCTCTTTAGCTGCTTTCGGCTCGAGGACGCCGTCTCTGGGCGGCTGGACGGCACCCCCGCGCCACTCAGGCTCCTGGTCCTCCTGCGCCTGCTGCTCGGCCTTGGCCCGCTGCATCTGGAGCAGCCGCAGCTGCACTCGCAGCTCGATGATCGCCTCGCGCTCCTCATGAATCGCTTGATTCAAATGATTGTTCTTTATCTTGGGGAATGACAGAAAGGACAGTTACCACTTAGGAAGTCAGAGGACGATTTCTCAGGAGCAGAGCGCAGTTAGCAAGGGCATCCTACAGAGGAACCTGGTTTTAAGTCAATGGGTTGTGAAACAAGACACACACAGGGAGAATGCACAGTGCACAGTGAGGGCCACGTGACTCCTCAGAATGTGAGGCTGGAAACCCCGCTCCTGGTTACTGGAGAGAGACACATCCATGTGCCAACCGAAACCCGTCATTTTAATAATTCAGTGTCCTAGTGTTTAAAATAGACAACTCATAACTTCGAACTGGCTTCTGAACAGCCCTTAAGGAGAAAATAAAAGTAATTTTAGCAGCAATTAGGGGAGTTAGAGATCAGATAAAAAACTAGATTTGTTTCAAAGGTGAATATCCTTTGTCTTTTGTGAATGGCATTACTTAATTCTGAAATGTCCTACTCAATCAAACTATAGAAAATTACTATCAATTCTAAATCATCTGGACATACTCGGCAGAGTTTAGGTACCGCGGAATAGCAGCGGCCCTGCCCGC
Organism: Mandrillus leucophaeus; assembly: GCF_000951045.1. Classification (NCBI taxonomy): domain Eukaryota; kingdom Metazoa; phylum Chordata; class Mammalia; order Primates; family Cercopithecidae; genus Mandrillus; species Mandrillus leucophaeus. Next base: position 509,104 of record NW_012102665.1, on the reverse strand, counting down.
CATGGCCTCCACTCTGTGGCGGGTGCCAGCTTCCCTTGCTTGGGTGTGGCATGGACTAGGCTCTGCAAAAGGGGCGTAGACATAAGCACAAGCACCGAGTGCCACGCGTGCACCCTGTCCTTGGCCACTGGGCATGCCTTCTCCCTTCCCTGCTAACTTAGTCCTGCTAGGAGTGGCAAGACAGAGCAGCCACACTGGACCCCGCGTGGAAAAAACTGGTGTGGAGGATGATGGGCTGGACCACCTGCCACACAAGAGACACCATCTTGTTTAGACCACTATGTTCTTCTCTCCATTACAGCAATTCCGCCTACACTCCAAGTACAATACTTCTGGATTCTGTTTTCCTACTCAGAGTCGGTGGCTGTGTGTGGAATTCTGCTTTTCTATGCAGGGGGTAGTTCTGGTTCGCACCAGCCACTGAGCCAACCCAAATGAGGGACACAGAGCTGTCCCTCTATCCTTAGATTCCTTTCTATGAAAAGGATGTCTTCTCTCAATCCTTAGGCAAAATATCTGGACACAATATTTTATTTGGGGTAAGAAGGGAAATTGTGATCTAGACCTTTCTCTCTGCCGCCTTCTCTTCACTGTGCAGCCTCTCCTGGTTTCTTAGCACCGATTCCCTCTCACCTGCTGCTTCTCGGGCTAAGGACAAGAGAAACTGTCTGGCTTCACCCACAGGGAGACTCGGGAGACTGTTCCTTCCATCACTAGCGCCGATTTTCCTGTTCACCTTCTCTGGGAACAGAGACTAGGTCATTCAAAGCTGCTCAGGTTGGCAGAGTCAGGTGAGGCCTGCCTTTACATCGGTTGGAGAAGGTTCTACGTGTCATACTAAAGTCACGGAACGCCACTTCACAGCCTGAGGAAGACACACAGGTGCCATCTGCTTGGCCAGCACTTAGCTACAGACTAATGTCCTACAGACTCTCGGTGAGATGTCCCCCTAAATTCCTCTCTACTCAGCCTTCCAGCTGGTGACCGAGAAAAAGGAGGACAATTCTGAGGGGAAATATGTGGTCTCTACAACTTTCGAAAAGTTAGTACGTGTTTTGCCTATTTCCCCCAAAACTCACTTCCAGCTCTTCGTTCTGTCTCTGTAAGTCTTCCAGAATGATCTGCAGCTCCTCCTCATCCTCACTCTCGCTCTCGCTCTCGGAGGAGTACTCCTCAGTCTCACTTCGGCCGTGCTGCTGGCGACTGCAAAGGTGAGAGACAAAGGAAGATGCTACTGGGCGTGCTTGTCTGTGACCTCCTTTTATATTTACGACGTTTTCATGACTCTACTCAATATAACACCATTCTTAAGACCTAATAAATAAGAAACTTAAAGATGATTAACTTCACATGCCTTATTCTTTTGTAGGAAAGTCTGAGAGCTAAAACAATTATGGTTATATTTAAAGAAACATTCTCAGAAGCTTCAAAACCTTGGCTTTCCTTTACCTCTGAATTTCGGCAATCTCAGCTCTGAGGCGTTCTATCTCTTCTTTTTCTGAGGCAATCTGCCGGCGCAGAAACTGCTCCATGGCCAGGAGCTCCTCCTGTTCAGTCAGGATCTCATTCTCCTGAAATAATGATCACTGGTGAATACCGCAGAGTTTTAGCCCAGGAAACGTCACGTGTTTGGGGTCTCCCATGTTGCCCTGAATTCTTGAGCCCCACTGAGTGCTGAACACAAGTTATGTCCTGCACAACCAAAAACATCCTAGTTCATTAGGGTCAAGAAAAGGCTTCTTGGAGAAAAGGTAAAGTTATTTTGGGGGAATGACTAGATTTTTCTCAATAACAAAATGCCACACAGGAACCCCATATCCTCCTACTGTGAAGGCCCCTGTGAGGCCACCACACAGGGAGGAGCCAGGGCTTGAGGGATGAAACTGGCTTTGGCTTCTCACTCTTAATGCCTGCCCATGTCTCAGGAAAGCAGACATATGTAGGGCCATGGTGACCTCTGATGGGGTCACTAGGAAAAGAAGGATCCAAGAGATGTCTGGCTGGCATCAGTGTCACCTTTAAGGCAGATCAGTGTGAAGGGAAGACCGTCACAGAAAGTTTTCCAGCTTTCCATAAGCCGCCATCCTCTTTAACGTCCTCAGGTTTTGTTTTTTGTTTTTTGTGTTTTTTTTTGTGCAGTGGCGCAATCTAGGCTCACTCCAACCTTCGCCTCCCGGGTTCAAGTGATTCTCCCGCCTCAGCCACTGAGTAGCTGGCACTACAGGTGCCTGCCATCACGCTTGGCTAATTTTTGTATTTTTAGTACAGACAGGGTTTCGCCATGTCGGCCAGGCTGGTCTCGAACTCCCGACCTCAGGTGATCCGCCCGCCTCAGCCTCCCAAAGTGCTAGGATTACAGACATGAGCGACCGTGCCTGGCCCAAAGGTATTTAAATAGTCAATATTCTGCTTTACCAGAATATCCATTTCTAAGATTGTAAGATCATCAGTCTTATTAAAAGAATGGGGAAAAAATCACTATCTGCCCAAGATCTAGCGAGCTCCTCCGACCTAGAGAAAAGCAGCAAGGCAGACAAAACTTAGGAGAGTAACGGAAGGTGGC
>NW_012102665.1:501558-502326 GCF_000951045.1 Mandrillus leucophaeus | reverse complement strand
GTGTTCCCCCTTGGCCTTGAAGAAGTGCCTCAGCCACCTCCTCACCAGCCGCAGAGTACTCAATCTCCTCACAGAAAGAATGTATACAAAAACACGAGAAGCTTTTCTTTTTCCCAAATGGCTGTTGAATTTATTTGCTTGATCAATAATGGTCCTGGCAAAAATTAGTTAACCAATGCTGAGACATTTGTAATGAAATACTAATTTTAAAAATCCATGACACCTTGATAGAAATTAGAGTTTACACAAACAAACAAAAAAGGAACCTTCGATATTGCCAGCAGCTACAAAGTGAATGTACTGAGACCGACAGGACAGCAAGAAGGCATTTGCACATTTATATCTGACACCCGACCATACTTTCAGTCACCAGAATATCTTCTCTCCAGATTTAAAAAAATAGTATGCTGATTTCTATAACAAAGCTTTTTTCCGTACAAAAATCAAATAATGGCCAACGAGTCACAACAGTGCAATAGGTAGAGGATTAAAAACTGCATCAAGCAGGTGTTGAAAATAAATACCACTTAGGAGGAGGAGGAGAAACCCCCTTTGTGGGGTTTGTTTTTGTCCCTTTGAGTGTGTGTGGGATTTGTCTTCCAAGGCATGAACCTGGCCTGTCTCACGGTGCTATTCCTGTCTCTTATACACATCTAGATGTGTATAAGAGACAGGAACTTGTGTCCTCCCATTAAAATTCCCACTAAAATTCCTTCGGAAGTTGAGGTCATAGATAATATAAAGACCTTTTAAAATGTGCTGTCTTAT
>NW_012102665.1:498796-501508 GCF_000951045.1 Mandrillus leucophaeus | reverse complement strand
TTTCTTTCGCCATAACCGAACATTTTAACAAACACAACATAAAGGAAGGGACAAATAAAACAGACACAGGCCCTCAAAATCACTTTATAATTTTGGTTAAAATATTCACATCTGTACTAGAGCTTCTCAAGTTAGGTTTAAATGACCATTAAGAGCCTTGCAGGCCGGGCGCAGTGGCTCACGCCTGTAATCCCAGCACTTTGGGAGGCTGAGGCTGGTGGATCATCTGAGGTCAGGAGTTCTAGACCAGCCTGGCCAACATGGTGAAACCCCGTCTCCACTAAAAACACAAAAATTAGCTGGGCGTGGTGGCAGGTGCCTGTAATCCCAGCTACTTGGGGGGCCAAGGCAGGAGAATCGCTTGAACCCGGGGGGCGGAGGCTGCAGTGAGCTGAGACCGCTTCGACGCACTCCAGCCTAGGGGACAACAGTGAGACTTCGTCTCAAGAAAAAAGAAAAAAAGAAAAAGATTTTAGGTTACCTGAGCCAGGAGAATATTTATAACTTCTTCATTTTCATTCATCTCTTCTTTGGAAACATCCTCTTTTGAAAGACTGGCTATCTCTTGTGCAATCTTGGTTTCACACTCCTGTCAAGTGAGACAAATAAAAAAGAACTGCTCAGCCTATGTGTAACACATATTCAACAAATTCACACGTTTCCTTCTCATTTCCTAGAATGGAAACAGTAACAGTCAGATGAACCATCTAGTTGGATGGGCATTTGGTAACTGGGCTTGGAATATAACATGGAAATCTTAGTCTGTGCCTGCACTGTCAAAAATACTCAATTCTGGTGAATATACTTGCCGTTTCTGGTACTCTTCCACAGAAATTACCTATGTAATACTTAGGGAGGGTGTGGTCAGGAGTGTAAATCTTGAGCACAGAATTTAGTGTTCACAAACATAAGGAACCAGCACCACCATCATGCTCTAGAACATTTCCATCGCCAAAGTGCCCTTGGGCTCCTCCACCATCCGCCGACATCTGGCAGCCCCTGTCCTGGTCTCCATCGCTGCAGTTTTTCCTTTCCTTGAGTTTCATAATGGAATCAATCAGTAAGTAATGTGATTATCTGGCTTCTTTCACTTAGCACAATGCTTTTAAGATTCATCTACTTGGTTGTCTGTATCAGCAGTTGCTGAGCAATATGCCATGGAATAAATGTACGCCGATTTGTTTATCCATTCACCAACTGATGGACATTGGGGTTGCTTCTAGTTGTAAGCTATTGTAATTGGAGCTGTTAGAACATTTCGCACATGCCTTGTGAGGGCAAATGCTTTCTTCTCTTAGATAAATACCTAGGAGTGGGAAGGCTGGGTGCTATGGTAAGTAACAGTATGTTTAACTTTATAAGAAACTGCCAAGCTGTTTTTCAAAATGGCTACACCATTTTGCATTACCAAGAGCAACCTATTCTAGCTGATGTATACTGTTATCTCAGAGTACTTTTAATCTGTATTTCCTTAATGACTGATGATGGTGAGAGTCTTTGCATGTGCTTATTTGTCATCTATATATGATCTTTGGTAAAGTATTTGTTCAAATTTTTGCCTTTTAAAAATTGGTTGCTTTCTTATTAAACTGTAAACATCTTTAAAAAAAAAAAATTCAAATCCTTTATCAGACACAAGCTTTTTGCAAATATTTTGTCACAGCTTCTGGCTTGGATATTTATTTTCTTAATACCTTTTGAAGATCATGTTTTTAAATTTTAGATGAAATTCAATTTATCAAATTTTTCTTTTATAGTTTATAATAGGTTGTGTGTCCTATTTAGGGAATTACTGCCTAAGCCAAGGTCAGTAAGATCTTTTCCTGTTTTTTTTTTCTTCTGGAAGCTTTTTTAGTGTTAGTTTATGATTCATTTCAAGCTATTTTTTGCATGTGTTGTATGGGTAAAGTTTTTCTTTTCTTTGCATCTGTTCCGGTGCTCTTTGTTGAAAAGAATATCCCTTCTCCACTGAATTATTTTAGTATCTTCATTAAAAAGTAATTGCCCATATATGTGTAGGTCGACTTCTGAACTTTCTATTCTGTATGTGTATCTGTATCCAATACCTATGGTCTCAATTAACTGCAGCTTTGTAGCAAGTCTCGAAATCAGGTAGTATGAGTCCTCCAATCTTCCAGTTATGTTCTTCTTCAAAACTGTTTACCTATTCTAGGTCATTTGTATTTCCACATACATTTTAGAAGAGCTTATTCATTTTCACAAATACCATCTGTCTGGATTTTGATTGGGACTGGACCCACGGATCAATTTGGGAAAACCTAACATCTTAACAATATTGAATCTTCTGTTCCACATGCATGATGTCTCTCTCCATTTATTTAGGTTTTTTTTTTTTTTTTTTAGGTTTAATATCCAATTGTGCATTTCTAATATATAGATATACAGTAGACATTTGTGTTTCTGATCTTGTAACCTACAACCTTGCTAAACTCACTGATTAGTTCTTTTTCTGTAGATTCCTTAGGATTTTATATGTAGATAATTGTTGGGGATAGGCCCCCACAATCTGGCCATAAACTGGCCCCAAAACTGGCCATAAACAAAATCTCTGCGGCACTGTGACAGTTCGTAATGGACACGATGCCCTCGCTGAAGGTTGTGGGTTTACTGGAATGAGGGCAAGGAACACCTGGCCCACCCAGGGTGGAAAATCGCTTAAAGGTGTTCCTGAACCACAAACAATAGCATGAG
>NW_012102665.1:490718-498746 GCF_000951045.1 Mandrillus leucophaeus | reverse complement strand
TGCATGTGCTTATTTGTCATCTATATATGATCTTTGGTAAAGTATTTGTTCAAATTTTTGCCTTTTAAAAATTGGTTGCTTTCTTATTAAACTGTAAACATCTTTAAAAAAAAAAAATTCAAATCCTTTATCAGACACAAGCTTTTTGCAAATATTTTGTCACAGCTTCTGGCTTGGATATTTATTTTCTTAATACCTTTTGAAGATCATGTTTTTAAATTTTAGATGAAATTCAATTTATCAAATTTTTCTTTTATAGTTTATAATAGGTTTTGTGTCCTATTTAGGGAATTACTGCCTAAGCCAAGGTCAGTAAGATCTTTTCCTGTTTTTTTTTTCTTCTGGAAGCTTTTTTAGTGTTAGTTTATGATTCATTTCAAGCTATTTTTTGCATGTGTTGTATGGGTAAAGTTTTTCTTTTCTTTGCATCTGTTCCGGTGCTCTTTGTTGAAAAGAATATCCCTTCTCCACTGAATTATTTTAGTATCTTCATTAAAAAGTAATTGCCCATATATGTGTAGGTCGACTTCTGAACTTTCTATTCTGTATGTGTATCTGTATCCAATACCTATGGTCTCAATTAACTGCAGCTTTGTAGCAAGTCTCGAAATCAGGTAGTATGAGTCCTCCAATCTTCCAGTTATGTTCTTCTTCAAAACTGTTTACCTATTCTAGGTCATTTGTATTTCCACATACATTTTAGAAGAGCTTATTCATTTTCACAAATACCATCTGTCTGGATTTTGATTGGGACTGGACCCACGGATCAATTTGGGAAAACCTAACATCTTAACAATATTGAATCTTCTGTTCCACATGCATGATGTCTCTCTCCATTTATTTAGGTTTTTTTTTTTTTTTTTTAGGTTTAATATCCAATTGTGCATTTCTAATATATAGATATACAGTAGACATTTGTGTTTCTGATCTTGTAACCTACAACCTTGCTAAACTCACTGATTAGTTCTTTTTCTGTAGATTCCTTAGGATTTTATATGTAGATAATTGTTGGGGATAGGCCCCCACAATCTGGCCATAAACTGGCCCCAAAACTGGCCATAAACAAAATCTCTGCGGCACTGTGACAGTTCGTAAGGGACACGATGCCCTCGCTGAAGGTTGTGGGTTTACTGGAATGAGGGCAAGGAACACCTGGCCCACCCAGGGTGGAAAATCGCTTAAAGGTGTTCCTGAACCACAAACAATAGCATGAGTGATCTGTGCCTTAAGAACATGCTCCTGCTGCAGGTAACTAGCCAGAGCCCATCCCTTTACTTCGGACCATCCCTTTATTTCCCATAAGGAATACTTTTAGTTAATCTATAATCTATAGAAACAATGCTTATCACTGGCTTGCTGTCAATAAATACGTGGGTAAATCTCTGTTCGAGGCTCTCAGCTCTGAAGGCTGTGAGACCCCTGATTTCCCACTCCACACCTCTATATTTCTACATGTCTTTAATTCCTCTAGTGCCGCTGGGTTAGGGTCTCCCTGACTGAGCTGGTCTCGGCAGATAACCATGTTATCCAAGAATAAAAATTTATTTCTCTCCAATATGCATGTCTTTTTTCTTGCTTTACTGCACTGGCTAGAACATCCAGTACGATGCTGAATAGAGGTGGTAAGAGCAGAAATCCCTGCAGTGTACACCAATCTTAGGGTAAGCATTTAGTCTTTCACTATTAAGTATGATAACTGTAGATTCTTTGTAGATGTACTTCATCAGGATGAGAAAGTTATCTGCTGGGAGTTTTATCATAAGTACTGAATTCTACCAAATCTTTTTCTGCATCTACTGATACGATGTTGTGGGTTTTTCTTGTTTTTAGTCTGTTAATATAAGTAACTTCTTTCTTTAAAAGTCATTTGTTCCTCAAAGTTGAAATCTGGGAAAATCTAACATCTTAACGACATTGAATCTTCTGTACCACATGCATGATTTATCTCTCCATTTATTTAGGTCTCTTTTTTTTTTTAGTTTCAATATCTAATTGTGCATTGCTAATACATAAAAATACATTAGACTTTTGTGGAATCTTTTGTGCACTTTGTGAATTAATGAGCTGGCGTGAAAACACAGCATCGGGAAAATCGGTAAAGCAAAGTTAATCCATCCCTTCTTATATTGGCTCTGGCTGCTATATCATAATTCCTTTATCTAAGCGAGATGTAGAAGCAAGATAAACAAAAGCCAAACCTCCATCAGCCGTGTCCTAGGTCAGTCAGGGGACTCTTCATTTAAAGGCTGACTGGCAATGCCGTATGATTAACAATTACAATTTGCCCCTGAAGCCTGAGTGGTCCGTCTCTAATACCTGATTCTAGGCTGAGACATGAAGGGAAATTTTTAACAGCAACAACAACAACAAAAAACAGGTAAAGGAAGCAAGAGACAGATAACCTGGTGAGCTAGGGAAAAGAAGGAAAATACGCAGAGGGCCTTCGCTAGATTACATACCCCGGAGTGCCGTGGAAAAGTTCCACGAATGCGCCCGTCTCACAAAGCTATCCTCCACATGAATACAAATCTCTAACCTCAAAGAAACAGAAGGACTCAGGTTGCCTTTGTCTTTTTAACACAACCACAACAGAGACCTACTATCATGTCCCCCAATTCAGGCAAGGGCTAACTAATGATCCTTGGATGTGCTGTTTAGATGCTGCAGTGGATCTGCAATGTGGATTTTAAGGTGATCCAGAGATCTGGGATTTTACTGTTGCTGTGGCTGGTCCACTCACAGTCCCAGAACCAAGCAACGCACACTAAACAAGAGGGAACTCAAAAGTCTGACTGGCGTACCCTAAACTCATCAGGTACTGCCATGCCCCTCTTCTTATTATTACATAAATAGAATCTCTCCTGATCTTCAGGACCTTCCAGGCAACCCTCATCACTACATTTCCAAAGAGCTAATACTAAATGCCTCAAATTCCAGCACTCCCCGAAGGTGTGTCACCATCCAGCCTGCTTCTCATCTGCAGAAAGCCCTGTTTACAGGTATAACCAAGCAGGAAATGACAAATTTTTTAGTAAATTCATTTTTAATTAAAACAAAACTTTCTAGGCCAGGCATGGTGGCTTATGCCTATAATCCCAGCACGTTGGGAGGTGGGAGGACTGCTTGAGCCCAGAAGTTTGAGACCAGCCTGGGCAACATAACAAGACCCCATTTCTACAAGCAATAAAAAATCAGCTGAGCATGGTGGCACACACCTGCAGGCCCACCTACTCAGTACTCAGAAAGCTGAGGTAGGAGGATCCCTTGAGCCCAGGAGGTCGAGGCTACAGTGAACCATTATCATGCCATTGCACTCCAGCCTGGGTGACAGAGCGAGATCCTGTCTCAAAAAAAATTAAAAAACGTTCTAGATTACATTGAAACATGTGACTGACACCAGGCTGCAATATCAATAATACAGGACTAGAAACATTTTAGTGAATAAATTTCCCACCAGAGAAGTTCACTTCAAGTGACATTATCTATAATATTCTTAAAAGAAAGAACTTGGGCTGGGCGTGGTGGCTCATGTCTGTAATCCCAGCACTTTGGGGGAGGCCGAGGTGGGAAGATTACTTGAGGCCAAGAGTTTGAGACCAGCCTGGTCACTATCAAAAGAAAAAGGAAAGAAAGAAAACACTTCAAAGAGCACATAAAGGATATAAAAGACTCCAACACGTTCTATTATAAACATTAGGTATCAAACTAGTAACCCACCTGTCTTTTAGCTTCTCTGAGTTTTCTTTTGAGGGCTGTCAAAATTCTTTGTACTTCCCATAATCTTTCTTCTTTAGACAAATCCTTTATCCCGCCCTGCAGATCTCGATGTAAACAATTCAAAAGAAACTCCTAGAAAGCAATGCCACACACTAAGTTGCATTCCATATCCTCTTATCTTAAACTAACAACACATGCAATTTCTAAAGATGAAGAATCAACTATTTTTCAATTATCCTTTATTTCATTAGAGTAAAATAATGGCACTGATATGATTGAAAAATCATTCTTATTGTTTTGCCAATGAATTATTCGCTAATTTGTATTGGTTCAATAATACTTAATGAACATCCCCATCTCCAATGTCATCATCATTAACTAGTAAGAACTGGGAGCTCACGGCAGACACCAGGGAGGAAAAGCAAGCAGGGGTTTGATAAAGTGCATGCAAATAAATAATCAAATGTAATTAGCTTTCTTATTTAGTCTTGATTACACACACCCACACAAACACGGCATGGTTACTTCCATCAAAATAGCATAGTAAAAACGCCCAGGATTTGGGCTCAACTCTTGGGTCTATAATAAATAATCATGTTACTTAACTTCCCCAATTTTAATATTCTTATCTATAAAATATGGCTGATGACAGCAACCTTGTCCAGAAAAAGCAAACATTTTTAGACTATTTACAGCGTGCCTGGCCTGTTTCATGTATTGTCTCATTTGTGGCAAAATCTTCACACCAATCCTTTAAGAGGGCCCATTTTAAAGCAAGAACACCAGCGCTTAAGGTGGTTAAGAATTCGCCTAAAATCAGTTATAACTGAGAGCAGAGCAAGAATTTAAAGCCAGGTCTTTTGATTCCAAAAACTATGCTCTTTCCACCATGGTATTCCGACTTATTCAGCATGAAACAGTACCAGATGGGAATTTTTGCCTTCAGTGTGCCTCACATAGCTCCAGACACACAGAAAGTGCTCAGGAAACAAGAGCCCATCACCACTGGACTCCACAATGGCCAATGCAGACGCAGGCTGTGGCAGGCAGGGTGCACACACCTGTCTCCTGATCTCCTCCTTGATGCCCGCCTGGGTCTCCGGCAGTGTGGGCATCGTGGCCATGTTAGACCATCGCAGAGGTTTCGTCACTTGCTTTAGTACCACATTTCCAAAGAGTTCTTGCACATGTGTGAAAAACACATACAGGACTCGATTGCTGATCTAAGAAAAAAAGATTTACAAGAAAACCATTAAAATTATCATTCTATTTCAGTTATTTGTGTCTAACAATATATCCTTTAATCCGGGACACATAAAGAAAATTCTACCCAGTACTGACAACACAGTCTTTGCTAGTTAATGGTCAATTTAAGAAGAAAACTCATAAAATATAAGTTAAATCATGTATTCAAGCACCAGAAAGAATTGAAGGGGAAAAAAAAAAACAAGAAAAGGATAGAGAAGCTGATGCCCATCCATTTTTTTTCCTCTATCACTACAATATTAACTGATTAAAACACCTTATTTTTTTTGAGTATTGTTTTGTTTTTTTGTTTTGTGTTTTGAGATGGAGTCTCACTCTGTAGCCCAGGCTAGAGTGCTGTGGCACAATCTCAGCTCACTGCAACCTCCACCTCACGGGTTCAAGCGATTTTCCTGCCTCAGCCTCTCTAGTAAGCTGGGATTACAGGTGTGTGCCACCACGCCTGGCTGATTTTTTTGTATTTTCAGTAGAGATGGGGTTTCACCATGTTGGCCAGGCTGGTCTCGAACTGCTGACCTCAAATGATCCACCCACCTCAGCTTCCCAAAGTGCTGCGATTACAGGCATGAGCCACCACGCCCAGCTAAAACATCTTATGTTCTTTATTTTCAACTTACTTTGAGATATTTTAACAGCTACAATGGGCTGAATGAGGACCGTGAGGGAAGTGAGAGCACCACAGCAGTAAAACTGGGTTGAGGTTGAAAACCCTCACTCCCGAAACACATACCTGGACACAGCCAGCATTTAAGTGTGGATGTTCACATGCCAGGAGACCAGGGCATTAGGCTGGCTGAAAAGCTACCACAAGAAATTACTTCCTACCTAAAACTTACTCTTACAACACACTTGACTCCTCTATGATACAACCATCTCATATTATAGTAATATTAAGTATCAATGTAGTATTTACCAGATCCTGAAATCCTAATATGAATGATCAAACTAAAATCTGAGAAACATTTTGCTTTCAAAGTGCAACCAATGAATAACAGAAGAATCTTTAGTTTTTAGAGATAGAATTTTGCTCTGTCACCCAGAGAGGAGTATAGTGGGATGATCATAGCTCACTGCTGGGCTCAAGCAATCCTCCTACCTCAGTCTCCCAAGTAACTGGGACTACACATACATGCTACCACACCCAGCTAATTTTTTATTTTTTTGTAGAGACGGGGTCTTGCTATGTTGCGTAGGCTGCACTCCTGGCCTCTAGCTATCCTCCTGCCATAGCCTCCTGAAGTGCTCGCATTAAAGGTGTGAGCCACTGCCTGACTGAAAGACTCTTTAGTAAATGAAAACACACTCTAATAATAGTGATAGTGATTTACGGTGACTCAGACTACTGGCCAAAAACAGGGCTTAAGATAATAAATATAACTTATCATCTCCCTTTTTATTGGCCTGAGTAAAATATCATTAACTCTAATTAAAAGAAAACATATACTCTATGACAGCACCAACTGAGCAGCAATAAAGGAAAGCCAAGTATGTATGTCGTAAAAAGATACCAATTAACACACTGAAATCCTCAGGCTACATCTTCAACCAAACGAATTAATGTTAGGTCCCTTTGTGCCTGAGTTTGATGTGTGTCTGTGATATAATGAAGCAATAACGCTACTGATGAAATAACTGGCATCTCTAAAATTCTACACATGAACTCTGTAACTGTAGATGCCATGGGCTCCTCCTCCACTAATGAAGGATCCTTGTCATCAGACCTTGTTTATAAACCCACATCAAAGCCTGTGCCACATTCAGATTACATCACTACAAGCTAAAGGGCAAGTATATTCATTATCTTATACACCGACACTGTCCAAACTATGAAAGGAAAAGACCTGTATTCAAGCTAATCCATCACCTGTCTTCTCAGGTTCACTGCTTTACCTGTGACTGAGCAATAGAAAATTACCCCAGTCCCCCAGTGTCAGGACCAGAGGGTATGCATGTAGAGAAGACCATGTACCTGCACGGTTGGGCTGAGCACTATAGAAATGTTCTGTATATTCATTTTTGTTTCCAGTTCCTTTGCGATGACATGGTCCATGTGCACAATGAGCCAAGAAATCAGAAGATAGTTACATTCTGGCAGTTCTTTGAGTAAACGCTGGAATTCCTGCACTTTCTCAGTCTCCGTGGTCCTCCCACAAGCCTCTTCAAATCTGGGCATAAGCTCTTTGGTAAGCAAATTCTCTGGAAGGTCTCGCAAATACTGCTTCAGCAAACTGGCTACAGTGTTAGGCTCATATTCTTCCAAGTTTGTAGACTCCTCCCGGTCATAGGCTGCTTTTAGCTCATCCACCTTTGATTTAATTCCTTAAAACATTCAAATTCAGAAGAGAGAAGATACGGAGAAAAGAAAATCAAACATACAAGCTTTCTTTACCATTACACCCACCCTTGCTAGGCAGATCTGCAGATCTGAGAACAGCAACCTGACCAATAACAAACCTCTTGTTATGAAATATTTATCTGCCCAAAGGTCATACAATTTCTCTGTAAACACCAACATGTAAGACTACACTGGCTGGGCACAGTGGGTCACACCTGTAATCCCAGCACTTTGGAAGGCTGAGGCAGGCAGATCACTTGAGCCCAGGAGTTCGAGACTAGCTGGACAACACGGTCAAAACCCGTCTCTACAAAAAATACAAAAATTAGCCGTGCACGGTGACGTGCACCTGTAGTCCAAGTTCTGTGGGAGGCTGGGTTGGGATGAACAATTGAGCCTGGGAGGTTGAGGCTGCAGTGAGCCGTAACTGCACCACTGTATTCCAGCCTGGGCAACAGAGTAAGACACTGTCTCAAAAAATTAAAAAAGTAATCAAAAATAGGCCAGGCGCTGTGGATCACACCTGTAATCCCAGCACTTTGGGAGGCCAAGGCAGGAGGATTACTTGAGGTCAGGAGTCCAAGACCAGCCTGGCTAACATGGTGAAACCCTGTCTCTACTAAAAATATAAAAATTAGCCAGGCGTGGTGGTGGGCGCCTGTAGTCCCAGCTATTTGGGAGGCTGAGGCAGGAGAATCACTTGAACCTGG
>NW_012102665.1:486872-489653 GCF_000951045.1 Mandrillus leucophaeus | reverse complement strand
CCTCCCGAGTAGCTGGGACTACAGGCGCCGCCACCACGCCCGGCTAATTTTTTTGTATTTTTAGTAGAGACGGGGTTTCAGCATGGTCTCGATCTCCTGACCTCGTGATCCGCCCGCCTCGGCCTTCCAAAGTGCTGGGATTACAGGCGTGAGCCACCACGCCCGGCCAAGCAAACGATTTTCAAACATTACATGAGATTTTAAGTCTTTAGTACGATCTGTATTAAGGGACGTAATTTAGTGACAGTGATTGCTCAGAAGAACACGAAGTAGTTTTTCGTTGTTTTTAATACTTAACACTTGCAGCCAATTATGTGAAACAAACTACAAATTAACGCTGACAGTTTCTACGGGTAAATGCCGTCTAAGCTGAACAGCACTTGAGGGTGAATATGGTGCTTACATCTGGACTTTGGCATTCTTTATCCTTTGTGAAAATCTTTTAATGGCATTATGATAAATCTGTAACTTACCCAGTATTGACAAAATAAAATCAATAACAAAATACAAAAATAACACTATTATTTTTAGATAATCTTTATTTTGTGACAGAAAGTTAGAAAATAACTCCCATTTTCTTACTTTTAATGACAATATGGGTAAACCATAAGTGGTAATAACTGAAATTCTTGGCAAAGATTTTTTCTCTTCCTCATGTATATTTAATTCTCCCCCCTGCAGTACCTACCCAACAAATTGTACAAGTAGACAATTAGAATGTGTGTTTGGTTTGCCATTACTCCAAAACTGTTATCAAAATGTTTTTCTTTTAAAAATTGGACACTACAAATAAAGTGTTCCACAGAAAGACAGAGAGAGCATACGGGTACACTTTAATGCAAAAAATACAAGAAAATGTAGATGAGTAAATTAAAATGTATAAAATCACTTAAATTGTTTTTCATATTCGTTTAAAATTAGATAAGCAAGAACTAAAACTTCCAGCAAAAGGTCTTAAAATGAATAAGTGAGAACTAACATCTCTAGCAAAAAGCAGTGTTATTATTAGCACTGTCCATGACAGTAGTATAAGCTGGGCTGACTATAGCACTCTGCCACAGGTTAGAGAATAAACCCAGAACTCAACAGAGCAGGAGCTCAGCCCCCCGCTGTTGCAATATGGGCAGCAGCTCAATCTGAATGCTTTACACACACAGAAGAGGAGTTCTATGACTGAATTTCCAAAAAAATGCAGACATTAAAAAATAGGTCAGAGACAAAAAGAATCCTTTGAACAAAGCTGTAGAAAATTTTCAGAGAAACTTTTACCTAAAACAAAACTAATTCATGGCTACTAAGACCATGTGAGAGAAGCAACTTACGTTATTAATGTTTAAATGTTTAAAGAATCATTCGGTACATTATTCTTTTTTTTTTTTTTGAGATGGAGTCTTGCTCTGTCTCCAGGCTAGAGTGCAGTGCCGCGATCTTGGCTCATTGTAACCTCCGCCTCTCGGGTTCAAGCTATTCCCCTGCCTCAGCCTCCCAAGTAGCTGGGACTACAGGCGCGCGCCCCCACGCCTGGCTAATTTGTTGTATTTTAGTAGAGACAGGGTTTCATCATGTTGGCCAGGATGGTCTCAATCTCCTGACCTCGCAATCTGCCTGCCTCAGCTTCCCAAAGTGCCGGGATTACAGGCGTGAGCTACTGCACCTAGCCAATTATTCTTAAAAATCAATTAGTTTAAATACGTTTATATAATACTAAGGAGTTATAAACTCAAATTCAATGCCTAATGTATTTCATTTTCTATAAAAAAATAACATTTTAGTCAAAATACTCTTAAATAATGGCATGTAATCTAGTGGATCATGTAACGGTTTTCCCAACTATCAAAAATATCTGCCCTTTCTCAGCAAAACTTAAATATCAAATCTACCTTCTAGAATTGCATATGAACCAATTAAATGAAAAAACTAAGTTTAATCTATCTATTCTATATATGTATGACTTAACAACTCATCATGAAAATACATGTGACCAACAAGTATTATTATTATTATTTTTGAGACAAGGTCTCACTCTCGCCCTGACTGGAGTGCAGTGGTACGACCATGGCTCACTGCAGCCTCAAACTCCTGGGCTCAAGTGATCCTCCTGCCTCAGTCAACAATTAATTTTATAAAATAAATCTCTAAACAGAAACTGGTGATGTACCAAGAAACTGAATAATGGCAATGTAATAATTTGGAACACAGATGCTGCTACAGGTCAGGGCTTTCATCCTATCCTGGTATAAAAGTCATACCGCTTTCTAAGAAATCTTTTTTATTTTTAAAAATATACATATTGCTTGATTTAGATACCCAATCAAAACACACTCTTGCCAAATATGAAATTTAATTTGTATACATATGGAATAAAGATAAATAGAAAATCAGTGTTGCTAATATATGTAATAGTCGCATGTAGCTGACCAAAGCATTCACATATAGGGCCTAAACACTGACCACTTCTTGGTCTTTTGGCTAAAGTCAGGTGTAGTATCTGTTCCAAGATTTCTGGAGCAGGGAGATGGAACAGAAGCTCGCTTGGACCACTCCACGTATTGACCGGGTATTGCAGTACCTCTATGAACCGCGCACCAAGAAAACAAAAACCAAAACCATTTCATGCCTCTTGGCTGAGCTAAGGAAATGCATTCTATGACTGTGTCCATAAACGTGACTCTTGGCCAAGAAGATTCCTTCACAGAGTTAACTTTCCTTTTCTTGCTGATGGCCCTTGTATCACTGAGCCTCTGGCTTACAGAGGAAAGAAGAAAAAAAAAAAAAAAAAAA
>NW_012102665.1:483484-486662 GCF_000951045.1 Mandrillus leucophaeus | reverse complement strand
GAGGTTGCAGTGAGCTGAGATCACGCCACTGCACTCCAGCCTGGGTGACAGAGCAAGACTCTGTCTCGAAAACACAAATAAACAAACAAAAGGAAAAAAAAAAAAAAAAACAGGGTCTGAATGCAGCCCTGTTAAGCAGTGCTACCAGTATACTTCACTTTGTTTTAGTCCTGGCTGCTGCAACTACGAACAACTAACGTGAAATCCGTCTAATGGAAGGAAATATAAAAAACCAAATGCTGGAACACCAAAGAAAGGCTGGGGAGAGGGGTGGATTTCTGTGCAACTGGGAGGATCGAGGAAACGAATAAAGCTTAGGATCCAGGCCAAATTGTCCTCACAATATTTTTTCTTCCTTTGAAAAATGAAAGTGAAGTTAATGATTAAAAACCACCAAGTGAAGTGCACATTCCCAGTACCTGATACTCTGTAGATGCCTTCACACTTCATGCCATACTTCTCTACGTAATCTATACATTCACGGAAAACGGCTGGCAGCCGAATGCCATCGTACATCATGGTCCTCTCTACTGCATCAGCCAAAGGAATTCCAAAAATGGGTTTGAGATTTGGAACATCAATCTGAGGCACCTCTGGCTCCTGAATTGGCTTTTTCTTTTTCTTCTTTTCCTTCCACTGTTTAACAACATCAGCTGCTGTCAAGTCTTTCGACTTCTTCTCTTTATGTTTTTCTTCTTTGTGCTTTTCTTCTTTATGCTTTTCTTCTTTGGGTTTCTCTTTTATTTTAAAATCCTTTTCCTTCTTTTTAGAAAAGCTGGGCTTCTTGAAAACATGGATTCCCTTGGACCTCTTCATTTTAGAAGGACTTTCTGCCTCATCTCCAGAGCTATCTTCCTGAAAGGCTGCATAGCCTTCAGCTGCCAAAGACACGGAGACAGTGTAAGTTATATGTTTGTTTAATGTCAAACTGTCCATATACTTTCTAAAAACAGAACCAAAAAACGGTGCCGCCTGGCACCAGCTATCTAGCTTTTCACTTCTTGGCCAATTCCTCCTGGGCACTTCCCAGCAAAGAAATGGGTTTCTTCTTAGTGAAAAAGATGTTGCAGTGACATCTCTTGACCACAAGAGGGGGACAAAGAGATAGAAGTGATCCTTACAGTATTAGGAGGGGAAATAGGTTTTATATATGTGTGTAAGTAGAAATCTGGCAAACCAAACATCAGAGATACACCTGAAAGGTTCTACATAGAGGGCTAATGGAATGAATCCTTTTCTAAAATACAGCGAGAATGCTTTCATCATGTGAGTCATGTCCTCTAACATCCTACAGGTTGAGTATTCCTTATCTGAAATACTTGAGACCAGAAGTGTTTCAAATTTCAGATTTTTCTGGATATTTGCATTATACCAGTTCAGCATCTCTAACCCAAAAATCTGAAATCCAAAATGCTCCAATGAGCATTTCCTCTGAGTGTCATGCCAGTGCTCAAAAGATTCAGATTTTGTAGCATTTTAGATTTTCGGAATAGGGATACTCAACCTGTGTTCACTCTACCTACCCTAGCTTTTCCAACTAAGTGGTGCCTGTCACTTTAGGCAATCTCAAAGCATGACGAACTTTACTCCTGTTGATGTGCTTCAGTTATTCCTCTATCACATTTCACTCTCCTGTCACCAGCTGCTAAGTTCTTTATGGAGACTGCAGCAGGAACTGCAGACTCATTTAAGTAGAGGATTGAACTGGGAAATTCCCTCATCTTTAGATGGTGGCCAAATTCCCTGCATCAGAAAGCTCTGGTTTTCACACACTGACAAATGTGCCCAATTGCTTTACCAACCATGTCACAGTTGTCATAGTTTGGTTTTGTTGTTTTTTTAATATCTGTAACTCTCCTAATTCTTTTCCTTAGCTAGCTACCTTGCAAGCTATTATATAAAAGATAACAGCTATTTCCTAAGTTACCCTCTAACTAAAATACCACGTACCCCACACCAACCAGAATGGCAAGAATCTTAAGGACAAAATACAAAGATGCTTTCGCAAGTGGAATGTCATACATTGCTGGTGAGAAGGTAAACTGGTACAAGCATTCTGGAAGATTGTTTTGCAGGGATCTACTGAAGCTGAAATACACATGGCCTACAAATGAGCAATTCCACTCCCAGGCACACACATAACAGAAATACAAAACATGTACACCACAGAAGCACTATTCATAACAGTCAAAAACTGAAAACCACCCAAACAAGCAGCAGTAGAACAGATTAATAACTCTAACACATAATGCAATGAAACAATATCTAGTGCAAAGATGAACAAATTACTGACACATGGAATAACATGAATTAATCTAACAAACATGTTAAGTTAAAGCTGCCTCCTCACGTATTTTAAGTTTGGCCTAAAGGTTTCTCCGTACATAGTGAACTGTAACCTAACTGTGTAATCCTTCAAAAACAAATCAACTTAAAATATTATGAAGTCCAAAATAAGGAATACTTAAAATAACTTACTTTATTTGCTTTTAACATACTAAAAAGCTATGCTCAAATGACTCATCCTCCCTACTGAATAGGCCCTCAAATAGAATGTATGATGGTATTTACTTAAGATAAATAACTACTTTATTGAAGGTTCCAATAAAGTGTACCCCAGACTGTAATCTACTCTTGTACCAATTACAGAGTTTCGGCCAATCACGGAGGCAACTGTTCAAACTGCTCAAATAAGGCCAATGCCATGCTATAACCAATCCGGCTGTTCATGTACCTCACTTCTGTTTCCTGTGTGTCACTTTACATTTTCTGTCCATAAATATGTTACCATGTGGCAGCACCAGTCACTCTAAACCTATTCTGGTTTAGGGGCTACTGGATTCCCTAATCGTTCTTTGCTCAATTAAACTCTGTTAAACTGGCCAGGCGGGGTGGCTCATGCCTGTAATTCCAGCACTTTGGGAGGCTGAGGTGGGCGGATCACTTGAGGTCAAGAGTTTGAGACCAGCCTCGCTAACATGGTGAAACCCTGCCTCTACTAAAAATACAAAAATTAGCCAGGCATGGTGGCGGGTGCCTGTAATCCCAGCTACTTGGGAGGCTGAGGCAGAAGAATCACTTGAACCTGGGAGGCAGAGGTTGCAGTGACCCGTGATCGCACCACTGCACACTACAGCCTGAGCAACAGAGCAAGACTGTCTCAAAAAAAAAAAAAAAA
>NW_012102665.1:475131-483228 GCF_000951045.1 Mandrillus leucophaeus | reverse complement strand
AAAAAAAAAAAAAAAAAAAATCCATTAAATTTACTTTGTCTAAAGTTTTACTTTTAACATATAATGTTGGGCAAAAGAAACTAGATACAAATAGAAGTATACATAAGTTTAAAATCAGGAGCACCAATCAACAATAAAAGAAGTTTACTTATGGGAGGGGTAGGTGATTCCCTTTAAAGAGGCAGCAAAAAAAAATTGATAATGCTCTATTTCCAGATCCTTGCAGTGGTTACATAAGCATATCCACTCATCAAGTTGTATATAATTTGTGTGCTCTGTGTAATCCTTCAAAAACAAATCAATTTAAAATATCATGAAGTCCAAAATAAGGAATACTTAAAATAACTCATTTTATTTGCTTTTAACATACTAAAAAGTTACGCTCAAATGACTCATCCTCCTTACTGAATAGGCCCTCAAATGGAATGTATCATGGTATTTGCTTAAGATAAATAACTACTTTAATGAAGGTTCCAATAAAGTGTACCCCAAATAGCAGACATGACCGACCCAAGAAAAGTAAGATGCTTTAATGGCAAAATTCCAGTATCTATCTGTTTTGCGGGGGGCCATCGGCGGGGCTGAGGACAGAGTCTCACTCTGTCACCCAGGCTGGACTACAGTGGTGCAAGCATAGCTCACTGCAGCCTTGACCTCCCAGCCTCCTAAGTAGCTGTGACTACAGGCACACACCACCATGCTCAGCTAATTGTTTAAATTTTTGGTAGAGAGGGGTGTGGCTTTGTTTCTCAGGCTCTTGAACTTCTGACTTCAAGCAATCCTCCCATCTCAGCCTCCCAAAGTGCTGGGATTATAGGCGTAAGCCACTGTGCCCAGCTCAATATCTACTTTCTAGACATTATTTTGAATTATTACTTCAGGAAATATCCAGTAGAAAACTGCCATTTCTGGAAACTCAGTATTTTTATTTGTGAGATTAAGTCCCCAAAATACAACTCTAATATACAAAAACTGAGACCCTGAAAAATAAAGAACAGAAAAATCAAACAAGAGTCTCTGCCTTGACATGTTTCCAGGAGACAGCTGGTACATGTAATTAGAGTGGAAGTTTATTTAAAATATATCTAAGCCAGGCATGGTGGCTCACGCCTGTAATCCCAGCACTTTGGGAGGCCAAGGTGGGTGGATCACTTAAGGTCAGGAGTTCAAGACCAGTCCGGCCAACGTGGCAAAACCCTCTCTACTAAAAACACAAAACTTAGCTGGGCATGGTGGCGCACGCCTGTAGTCCCAGCTACTCCGGAGACTCAGACATGAGAATTGCTTGAACTGGGAGGCGGAGGTTGCAGTGAGCTGAGATTGTGCCACTGCACTCCAACCTGGGCAACAGAGCAAGACTCTGTCTCAAAAAATAATAGTACAATAAAATAAAATAAAAATATGTAAAGCATAGGAAAAAATGGCACTTACTCCTCTTTTCCTTTTTCTTAAATTTCCCTTTTTTCTTCCCATGATCTTTCTCATCATCAGATACTATATCAGGAGGCTCATGGAGGATGTCGTGGGGAGGTGAAGGCTCGCCAGTGCGGTACAGTCCAGGAAACTTAGTAGGGCTGATCTCTTCAGAGCTGGGGGTCCGGGTAAGCCCGCTGCCATGCTCCACCCTGCGGTGTTCACTGGGGCTGCTTGTGGGGGGCAGGAAGCACTCAGTCATGCTGATGCCCTGACTAGGAAGGCACGAGGTCTTCTCTGTTACCTATCCATTACACCTGCACCAAGAGAAAAAACATGAGCAGAGTCACCTAACACCAGGGAACAAAAACACCACAAATACACAGCACAGCATTTACACATCAAAAATATTTTCTTCACAACCCCCTTGTAAAATACTCTCTCATTTTATTATCTCGAGATACATTTCATACGTCACACATTTCAGTTCTCAGGGTTGAAAGCACTGGGATCTTCAAGTATTCAAAAACTAGAACAAATGAAAATCAGAGGTAGAGTTCCCAAAGTCCTTTAAAGGAATACGGAATTCCTTAAAAAAAAAGAAAAGAAAAAAAAACCTCATCATTCTAAAGTACTTCATTTTGACTGCTACCCAACATAAAATCTTACTATTTTACTTTAGGACTAAACAACTATAAATAAGTTACAAAGACATCTTTATAACTACACGTGAACAGTTCACACTGTAATTACATTTTATAATTAAAATGATATATTTAATGATTCACATAATTACAGACCACTATGATTCTATGATGCATGCAATTATATATGCAGCTCATGTATCAATGATAACTATATTTCTGTACTGCAGTTATGCTAAAAGAAATGAAGGAACCCTCATTTAGTCAATCCTAAAATACATGCAAAATAGTTTTACTACAACAGATGCTACAAAGGGCAAATGTAAGAGGAGTTCAAAATTTGTTTGCACTTTTTCCCTTCTTTAGATGGTAGGTACATAGTCAAAGTACTGCGTTTAAAAGTTACTTGGATTAATTCTTATTCCTCTTTAATGGCATTATGACATTCATTTGAAATACTATCAGAATCACTTTTTCTCTTTACGCTCACTTTATTTATTTATTTATTTTTTGAGATAGAGTTTGAAGTTTCGCTCTTGTTGCCCAGGCTGGAGTGCAATGGCGCAATCTTGGCTCACTGCAACCTCCACCTTCCAGGTTCAAGTGATTCTCCTGCCTCAGCCTCCTGAGTAGCTGGGATTATAGGCGCCTGCCACCACACCCGGCTAATTTTTTGTATTTTCAGTAGAAACAGGGTTTCAGCATATTGGTTAGGCTGGTCTCGAACTCCTGGCCTCGGGTGAGTCACCTGCCTCGGCCTCCCAACGTGCTGGGATTACAGGTGTGAGCCACTGTGCCCGGCCTCTCTTTGCACTCACTTAAAGGTTAACTTTACAATTAAAAAAATCCATAAGCCATAAGTGACAATTCTGACCATAAACAAAGTCAAAAGCAAGCAAATGTAGAAAAGAAAAAGAAAGTTGCAAATTGGGAGAGCTAATTTCTAAAAAGCAAGGAATTCTTAAATTAATGAAAATAGCAACAAATTAAGAGAACCAGACAAAGGATGTGAACAGGCAGTTCACAGAAAAGTGGCTAAAAAATGAGTGGAAACAATGTTCAACTTCAATTATAATTTTTTAAACAATGAACTATCACTTTTCTAATATGAGAATGGCAAAGAACAAAATGGCACATATAAGATCCATTATGATGGTAAGGATAGAGGAAACGAGACTCATGAGAACACCTACTAATGGTAGAAGTGTAACACGATCCTTTTTGAAAAGCAATCTTATCGTAGCTATTACAATTTTAAATCTATTCTTTTGATCCAGGAATTCCGCTTTTAGGAAATTATCCTTCAGACATACTTTCACAAAAATGCAAAGATATATGCAAGAAAATATTCACTGCAGTACTGTAAAAACAAAAAACAAAATAATTTAAAATGCTATCACTAGAATACTGATTAAATTATGGTTTATCCAAATAATAGGCTATAAAGTCTGTCACTCACACACACACACACACAGAGTTTCTGAAAACATATCAGAAACGGTTAATTACTATTAACTCTTGGAAGCATCATAAGGGTAGACTTTATTCTTTCCATTGTATCCTTTCTATATAGTTTGAACCTCGCCATGTCTATATATTACTTCTATCACTTAAAAAAATGAAAAGCGGCCTGGCACGGTAGCTCATGCCTATAATACCAGCACTCTGGGCTGCCAAGGTGGGTGGACCACTCGAGCCCAGGAATCTGAGACTAGCCTGAGCAACACGGCGAAACTTTGTCTCTAAAAACACAATACAAAAAATTAGCTGGGTGTGGTGATACATGCCTATAGGCCTAGCCACTTGGGAGGCTGAGGTGGGAGGATCACTTGAGTTCAGGAGGTGGAGGTTACAGTGAGCTGAGATCGCACCACTGCACTCCAGCCTGGGTCACAGAGTGAGACCCTGTCTCAAAATAAAAAGAAAAAGAACAAGCTATTTTTTGATCCTGTAAAAATTATGCAGCATTAAAAATCATGCTTTTGACAATATTTAATGATGTGAGGAAAAAGCAATTTTATTTACAGCATATCAATTTAAATATGTAAATATATGCATAAAATAACAGGATATTAATAACAATTATCTCTGAATTGTAAGATTATGAGTGATCTAAACTCCCTTTTTGTCTTTCTGCTTTTTATAAATTTTCTACCCAATATGCACTATTGCTTGTAGAATCAGAAAAAAAAATTAAAAACAAAAAAAAGTTTTCATTGAAGGATCAATAAGCATCAGTATAATTCTGTTATCTTAATGGGCCCTGACTTTTGGCTATCTTTTTACGATGTTTGTTTTTGTTTTTTTGAGATGCAAGTCTCGTTCCTGTTGCCCAGGCGGGAGTGCAGTGGCGCACTCTTGAGTCACTAAACCTGTCTCCTGGGTTCATGTGATTCTCCTGCCTCAGCCTCCCAAGTAACTGGGATTACATGTGTGCCTCACCACACCTGGCTAATTTTTGTATTTTTAGTAGAGACGGTGTTTCACCATGTTGGCCATGGCTGCTCTCGAACTCCTGACCTCAGGTGATCCACCAGCCTTGGCCTCACAAAGTGCTGGGCTTACAGGTGTGAGCCACCATGCCTGGCCTTGGCTATTGTTGTTTTTTGTTTGTTTGTTTGTTTGTTTCAGAACGCACTCTGTCACCCAGGCTGGAGTACAATGGCGGGATCTCAGCTCACTGCAAGCTCCGCCTCCTGGGTTCACGCCATTCTCCTGCCCCAGCCTCCCGAGTAGCTGGGACTATAGGTGCCTGCCACCATGCCAGGCTAATTTTTTTTTTGTATTTTTAGGAGAGACAGGATTTCACCGTGTTAACCAGGATTGTCTCGATCTCCTGACCTTGTGATCCACCCACCTCGGCCTCCCAAAGTGCTGGGATTACAGGCGTGAGCCACCACGCCCGGCCTTGACTATAGTTTTTTAAAGTGCATTCTCTTTTCCCATTAATTGAAGTTTTGACAATCTAAGAGTTGAGAGTTTAAAAGGACCTAGAGTTCAACAAGGTAACAGTAATTATACATTAGAGATGAGGAAACTGAGCTCAAGTCCATGGAAGCTAAAACACAACTTGTGGGGCAGGGGCACAGCTTTACACTCCAGAAAAAAAAATTGCTCATAGATATATCACCCACACGGATACCATGTTGTTGTATACTTCTCTGTCTTTGCTCATTCTCTCCCAGGAATCCAGCCTTCCTCTCAATATTTTTGTGTGGCTAATTCATATTCATCCTTTAACACTAGGCCTGCAATTGAGCACGATTTTGTAGATGATGGAAACATCCTAAATTTGGATTATGGTGATGGTTGCAGAAACCCATAAACTGACTAAAAATCATTAAATTATACACTTCGAGTGGGTGGATCTTACATGAGTTCTACCTCAATAAAGCTGTTTAAAAAAATCAAGCACCAGCAACACTGCTCCAAGAGTCCTCCCTGGTGACCCACCCCATCCAGTATAAGCCACGAATATTCCTTTTCTGTGTCTGAGAACATCCTGAACGTACCTCTTCACAGCACTTACCATACTGTATTTCAATTACATATGCATGTGTTCACCTCGCTAACGGTGAGCTCCAACATTTCACACTACCTATGGCACACACTAAGTAGTCAAATGTTTATTTAATAAACTAATTGGTATCTTTTCTGTTCTCAACATATTTGTTGTTGATGAGACAAATATTAGAAGAAATGAATCTTGCCCTGAGCCTTAAGTTCTAATTCAGGAAATAAAGAAAGGGAGTCGACATTTTATTTGAGTTCCTGTGCCTTCTGGGTTTCACATGCAGTAATTTAGCTAACCCCGTAAGAAAAGCAGTATTTTTCCATGTTTACAAACAGAGAAAGTAAGGCTCAGAGAGCTTAAATAACTTACCCTAAATCACATAGCAAGTAAGAGATAAAACTGGGATCTGTTTGACTCAAAACACTTTTTTTTTTTCACTGAACCACCCTTCATATATACACACACAAAAGGGAATAAATACATTTATGCCAGGAGGAACAGTGTGGTTAAAGACACACAGGAACATTTGGGACTTACGAGAATGGGAGAGGACCAGCCTGACCTGGGGAGTTCTTGCTAAGCAGCAATGGAAAAGACATTAAAAGATACGGTGGGCTCAGACAACTGAATGCCATGCTGAGGAGTTCAGACCTGGTGTGGGAGTCATTACCAATTCCAAAGCCAGAAAGTGACAAAACTGGCACTAAGAGAGGAGTAAGGGCAGGAATACCAGCAGCAAAATGCCAGACGGCTTTTGATCATTCACTCCTACAACATTGGTTAAGTTATACCTATGTTTCCACGTTCTCCTGGTACACAATTATTTTTGTTTCCATACTAGACTGATAAAGACAAGAAGACAGTTTTGTTCATGAAGTATTTAATAGATTATCTCACAAAAGCTACTCTAAAGAAATATTTATTGACTTGTTGTGCTACGGACTGAATATGTCCCCTCAAAATTCATATATTGAAACTTAATCCCCAAGGTGATGGTATTAGGAGGGAGGGCCTTTGGGAGGTGACTAGGTTGTGAGGGTGGAGTCCTCATTAATGGGATTAGTGTCCTCTTATGAGGACACTCTCTCCTCCTTTTATGAGTTCACCACCTCCATCCACCACGCAAGGACACAGCAAGAAGGCCCCATCTATGAACCAGAAAGTGGGCCCTCAGCAGACACCAAATCTGTCAGCATCTTGATCTTGGACATTCCAGCCTGCAACTAAAAGCAATACATTTCTGTTGTTTATAAGCTACCCACTTTACGGTATTTTGTTATAGAAGTCCAAACAGACTACGACAACTTAATTCATCTAGAGTTGAAGATAAGTGGAGCCACTAAAGGCAGACATGAAGGAGAGCGTCTGAGTGCAGGATGGTTTAGTAAGAAAGGAAGAACAACGTGTTTGCAATAGGACATATTGTTTGACCACTGGGGAGCTATAGCAAGCCTAAACTTCACTGAAGAAAAGGGCAGAAGAGAGAGGCTTCAAATGGTTCATAATAAAATTTAATTAAGTATAAATATTCAAAGGTAAGAAAATAAACAACAAAAATCCGAAATTCTTATTTCTGAGGCAAGAGGATATCTGGTGTAAATTATTGAAAATTTGAATAAAGATTAGTTATCCTTATTCTTCCTGGGAAGTACAACTAAAATTCCCAGATCAGATTAAAAAGAAGAAAGAAGAAAGAAGAAGAAGGAAGAAGAAGGAGGAGGAGGAGGAGGAGAAGGAGAAGGAGAAGAAGGAAGGAAGAAAAAGAAGGAAGAAGAAGAGGAAGGAAGAAGAAGAAGAGGAAGAAGAAAAAGAAGAAGAAGAAAAAGACTCTGAAAGGTAGACAGAAGGAGGCAGACCGGTTCAGCACCTCAGGATAGGAGGAACATGGTGGTGGGTTCCCAGAGTTTTCTTCTATCTCACACCACAGACTTGGAATGATAGAAGCTGGGAAATCCAGAAATGCCAACAGGCGTAGACAAAAACAAGAACAAAAACAGCTACAGTATTCAGGACAGTAAGGTGTTGCAGTAAGAACAGACAATAGATCAGAGGAACAAACAGAAATTCCAAAAAGAAATGCACATGTGTATAGTTAATTGATTTTCAACAAAGGTTGCAGAGGAATTCAATGAGGGGACAATCTTTTTCAACAAATAGTGCTGGATAAGCATATGGGAAAAAATGAAGCTCAACTCTCTATGTCATATCATGTACAAAATATAATTCATGATAAATTACAGACCTAAAACTTAATGGCTAAAAACTATACAACTTCTAAAAACATATTTTTGAGGGCTTTGAGAGGGTAAAAACTTCCCAGACACTACCAGAAAGAACTAACTATAAAATAAAAAACTGACTAATTGGACTTCTGCTCATCAAAAGACACTATTAAGAAAAGAAACAGGCCAACCACAGTGGCTCATGCCTGTAATCCCAGCAATTTGGGAGGCTAAGGCAAGAGGATCACTTGAGCCCAGGAGGTAAGCTGCAGTGAGCCATGACCACAGTGCACTTTAGCCTGGG
>NW_012102665.1:472485-473306 GCF_000951045.1 Mandrillus leucophaeus | reverse complement strand
ACTGGTCTCGAACTTCTGACCTCATGATCCGCCCGCCTTGGCCTCCCAAAGTGCTGGGATTACAGGCTTGAGTCACCGCACCCGGCCTAAATTATATTTCAATAAAAACTCTGAGAAGGAAAATAAAGGGCCATGAATGTCTTACAGAGATGTGATCATGAGCCATTAAAAAACATGGACGTTGGCCAGACACAGTGGCTCACGCCTGTAATCCTAGTGCTTTGGAAAGCAAAGGCAGGTGGACTGCTTGAGGTCAGGAGTTCAAGACCAGCCTGGACAACATGGTGAAACCCCATCTCTACTAAACACACAAAAATTAGCCAAGCATGGTGGTGCATGCCTGTAATCCCAGCTACTTGGAAGGCTGAGGCACAAGAATCACTTGAACCCAGGAGGCGGAGGTTGCAGCGAGCCGAGATGGCGACACTGTACTCCAGCCTGGGTGACAGAGAGAGACTCTGTCTCAAAAAAAAAACAAAAAAGAAAAAGGACTTTCCTTTTCAAATATGGACCTGACCTCATGAAATTTCAGAGCACAGGGGATAAAAAGATACCAAGTGTCCTGTGGGTGAGGGAGCTGGGGAAACAGCTTACATTCACACCCAGTTATCACTATTTCCAATCATTCCAAAATGAAAGCATGTGGCTGGTTCCCATGTAAAAGACAGTATCTCTCTAGAGAGAACTGAAGATTAAAAAAAATTACTTCTGCAATAGCAAAAAGTGTTCAAAGTATAAAGCAAAAACCACATATCTAGAATTTTACTTTAGAACCAAAAACAATCGTACCTTTTCAAGTAAGAAGTACAGTTATGACAGTA
>NW_012102665.1:471195-472435 GCF_000951045.1 Mandrillus leucophaeus | reverse complement strand
GATAAAAAACCCATAACAAAAATGGGCAGAGTTGAAAAAACAGTTTACAAAGGAAAATACAATATGAAAATTGATCACATGAACTGGGTCACTTGTCATACCCAAATAAAACTGAGTCAAGAAGCCAAGAGGAACAAGCACTCTAGGCACACACCATTGCTCCAACAATGTCATTCTCTGCCAGCCTGGCTGCTGAAACTGCCTGCTGTAACCTGAAACCAGTTTTATCTAATCACTACCTAAGCAACCTGCTGCCACTCTAAGACTGGCTTTACCCACCGTCACTCACCACTCAGAGCTTGCCAGTCCCCCAAACCATACTAGTGCTGATGAACTTTCTCACAAAGCAATATAAAATAGCTCTCTTTTTAAAAATAAAACCCCCAACCTTCTCTTTGTTCGTGGGACACAGCAAAGACCATCAGGTCTGTGTGAGTATGCCCTGAATTGCAATTCCTGCTTACCAAATAAAATGTTTTAAATTTAGAGATTTATCTCTATATTTTATTTCATTTTGACATACGGATGGTAAGTCCAAGAAAAAAATATCAAATAAATGCAAATTAAAATCAAAATGAGCCATCAATAGACATCATCTAGAACGGCTAAAATTTAAAAAGAACAACAATCCCTAACACTGGTAAGGATATGGGGCACCCACAAGTCTCACATATTGAGACTTGGAAAACTGGCAGTATCTTTGCTTAAGCATATCCTTCTATATGACCTAGCAATTTCACTCCCTATTTACCCAAGAGAAATGAAAACAAATAGTCACAAAAAAAACCCTGCTTATCATCAGAGTAACTTGATTTGTAACAGCTAAAAACTAGAAATACCCACACTGCCAACAAACAGAAGATTGGATTCATATAAGGGAATACTATTCAGCATTTTTAGTAATAAATAAATAATCCATATATACAACAAAACAGATAATTTCATAAAACTGCACAAGAACACAAC
This sequence comes from Mandrillus leucophaeus, assembly GCF_000951045.1. Classification (NCBI taxonomy): domain Eukaryota; kingdom Metazoa; phylum Chordata; class Mammalia; order Primates; family Cercopithecidae; genus Mandrillus; species Mandrillus leucophaeus. The sequence goes on along the minus strand of NW_012102665.1, from coordinate 471,469 downwards.
AGAATACATAATGTATGACTGTATTTATAGTAAGTTCTAGAACAGGTAGTCACCTAGGTGTCAAAAGAATTTAGAACTGTTGCTATGAGGGTGGGGAGAAGAGGCAGGGGTTGAATACGAAGTAGCAAGAGAGAACATTCTGTGTTGATGGCCATGTTCCTATCTACATTGTAACAGACGTGTGGGCTATAAGTATGTATACATTTAAGACTTATCAAAGTGTACATTTCACTAAATATAAATTATATTTCTTTTTTTTTTTTTTTTTTTTTTT
>NW_012102665.1:462716-469588 GCF_000951045.1 Mandrillus leucophaeus | reverse complement strand
GTTATACATTGTTCTTAAAGTAGTATTTTCTGCTCATATGCCAATATTAATCAGCACACACAGTAAGAATCAGTCACGCATGCAAGAGAACAAAGCAATATAAATAAAGATAAAGAAATTAAGAAAACTAATGTCTCCTGAAATTAGCTTTCAAGAATAAGTCTACTAGTTTATTAAACTTGGTACTATCTAAACATAAAAAGGCCTATTCCAGAAAAACAATAACTTGCTTAACTAGTTTACAAGTTAAACAGATTCAGTATTTTATAAATGTTCTTTATTAATAAGTATCAGGCTTAAGTTCACTAAAAGCAACCTTTCTTCACATTTATAGTTTTAAAAAATAATATGTAAATTAAAATTCTCTAATCTAGAATTAAGGGAATTCAAATATTGACTTATCAATACCTTATATACTTAACACTAACCAGTATTAACATATTATTTGGAAATGTTATATTTTGTAAGCATTGTTTGCAGACACAACACATTCTTGTTCTTCCCACAATAAGGAAATAAATTGTCCCAGAATTTAAAGACAAGAGTGTCCTCTGAGAGGACCACTGAGCACCCCTCATAATAAATGAAGAGAACTGTGACAATGCATCTCATGAAATTTCAGAGCACTGGGGATAAAAAGATGATACCAAAAAGTGTCCTGTGGGCGAGGGAGCCAGGGAAACAGCTTATATTCACAGGATCAGGACCAATTTGCCAACAGAAACACTGGAAGCTTAAGGACATTAAAGAAGTATCTTCAAACACTGAATGAAAATTAGTTCCAACAATCATTCAAGTGTATAGTTAAAATAAATATTAAGAGAACTTGCCTCCAATATTTCAATGTAGGTTCTATTTTCCATAAGTGTTGGCCGGCTGACAAATACAGAGAAAGAGTACAAAGAGAGGAATTTTACAGCTGGGCTGCTGGGGGTGACATCACATATCAATAGGACGGTGATGTCCACCTGAGCCTCAAAACCAGCAAGTTTTTATTAAGGATTTCAAAAGGGGAGGGGTGTATGAACAGGGAGTAGGTCACAAAGATCACACGCTTCAAAGGGCAAAAGGCAGAACAAAGATCACATGCTTCTGAGGAAACAAGACAAGGGCAAAATCAGAACTCCTGATAAGGGTCTGTGTTCAGCGGTGCACATATTGTCTTGACAAACATCTTAACAGAAAACAGGGTTCAAGAGCAGAGAACCGGTCTGACCAAAAATTTACCAGGATGGAGTTTCCCAACCCTAGTAAGCCTGAGGGTACAGCAGGAGACCAGGGCGTATCTCAGTCCTTATCTCAACCACATAGAACAGACATTCCCAGATCAGTCGTTTATAGACCTCCCCTCAGGAATGAATTCCTTTCCCAGAGTATTAATATCAATATTCCTTGCTAAGAAAAGAATTTAGCGATATCTTCCCCACTTTCACGTCCGTTTATAGGCTCTCTGCAAAAAGAAAAATATGGCTCTTTTTGCCTGACCCTGCAGGTAGTCAGACATTATGGTTGTCTTGCCTTGTTCCCTAAAAATCACTGTTATTCTGTTCTTTTTCAAGGTGCACTGATTTCATATGGTTCAAACACACATGTTTTACAATCAATTTGTACAGTTAACACAATTATCACAGTGGTCCTGAAGTGACGTACATCCTCAGCTTATGAAGACAACAGAATTAAGAGATTAAAGTAAGACAGGCATAAGAAATTATAAAAGTATTATTTGGGAACTGATAAATGTCCATGAAATCTTCACAATTTATGTTCCTCTACCGCGGCTCCAGTCATTCCCTCTGTTCGGGGTCCCTTACTTCCCACAACAAATAATGCCATTTTCAGACTAACAGTCTCAAGAAATTTATTTTCCCAATAATTTACAATCTCAATAATATACTTTCTCAATAATTCCCACAAAAACAAGGCAGTAAATAAACAGTAGGAAGACTTGATTGAGATTCAACCCTAGAATGCAGCAAAGGGAAGTCCCCATAAAAGCAAATCTGTGATCAACTAATCCACAGTGAAGCATGACGAAGAAGAGTTCCAAGGAATGATGGAAATCAGATACATCTGACCACGTGGAAAACAACAAGAAGACATGTTAAAGAGTCACTGGAGCTTTGGGGATAAATCTGTCATAAGAATAGGCTGGGATGGTGGCTCACACTGCTAATCCCAGCACTTTGGGAGGCCGAAGAGAGAGGACTGCTTGAGCCCAGGAGTTTGAGACCAGCCTGAGCAACGTAGCAAGACCCCTATCTCTACAAAAGATTTAATTAGCTGGGCATGGTGGCACCTGCCTGTGGTCCCAGCAACTTGGGAGGCTGAGGTGGGAGGATTGCTTGAATCCAGGAGATCGAGGCTGTGGTGAGCCAAACCTCACCACTATGTTCCATCCTGGGCAACAGATCAAGACCCTATCTGAAAACAAACAAACAAAACAGTAAACAAAGCAAATAAAAATAAGAAACAACCATCAACTCTAAGAGAAAGAAAAGTTAGATGAGAAAAAGAATCTGTAGTCCACTGTTCAGTATTATACAATATTTATCTAGTTATCATGATAACACTAATACTGACTGAATCAAACACTGTGAAGTGGTCATTTTGGAGGACTGAAGGCAGGGAACTGGGGCAAGGGTATAAGAAACCTAAACCCTCATCTGTCGTAATACCTAGTTAATAGATAATGTCAAAAACTGGCATCTCAAGAAATAGCAGTTTTTTTATGAGAAAAAAGGAAACAAATAGCAAAAGAAACACCTAAAAGAAAAAAAAAAAAACTAAGACTGAGAGAGGTGCAAGGATGAGGCAGGGAACAGTGTTTTCCTTTTTAAGTCATTTATTACTGTGTTGGGGGCTGCACCCCCAGGACTGGTGATTTGCTAGAAGGATTCACATAACTCAGCATATAGTTTGCACTCACAGCTAAGATCTATCATAGAGAAAGAATAGAAAACAAGAGCAAAGGAAGAGGCACATAGGGTGAAGTCCAGAGGAAATCAGACACCAGCTTCCTAGGTCCTCTCCAGCTTCCCAGGGTCCTCTTCTAGTGTGTAACGCTGGACAGGTTCAATCTCTCCAGCAACAGTTAACATGTGTGAAGTGTAGTCTACCAGCAGCTCATTAGATATGGCGAGCACATTCTCTTTTTTACATTTATAAGCTGAAATGGGACAGAAATAATCCTTCAGACTGAGCAGATAAAGTTTAAAAGATTTTATATCAACAGTGAAATTCTTCACATGATAACATGTTTGAGGTTTATGACCAGGACCCATTAAATGCAAACTATTCACATATACAGGCTCAAAAATAATTTCTCATACACATTCCACAGAGCAATTATTATCCAATTTAGTAGCTGTATAATTAATCCTTTTACATCTATTAACTTTGTTTAGGCTTGTATTTTAATCCAGATTTTATTCTTTATTTGGGTTATTTTCTGTACCCTTCTTCTATACCATGAGACTTAATCTTTATTTTAGCTTCTGCCCTACTGACATGCTTCAGACAAGATATGCAGGTATAATCAGTTTAGAAAATGTGAAATTCTCAAATTCATTATAATGAATATGAATGTACGAATGCCCTTTTCATGCTGATAACAACTCTTAAAGGATTAATGGACCAGGTGCAGTAGCTAGCGCCTATAATCCTAACACTTTGGGAGGCCAAGGCGGAAGAACTGCTTGAGCCCAGGAATTCAAGATCAGCCTTGGCAACACAATGAAACCCTGTCTCTGCAGAAAATAAAAAATTAGCCAAGTGTGGGCCAGGCACGGTGGTAATCCCAGCACTTTGGAAGGCCGAGACGAGAAGATCACGAGGTTAAGAGATCGAGACCATCCTGGCCAACATGGTGAAACCCCATCTCTACTAAAAATATAAAAATTAGCCAGGCGTGGTGGCAGGCGCCTGTAGTCCCAGCCACCTGTGAGGCTGAGGCAGGAGAATCACTTGAACCTGGGAGACAGAGGTTGCAGTGAAATGAGATCACTCCACTGCATTCTAGCCTGGTGACAGAGCAAGACTCCATCTCAAAAAAAAAAAAAAAAAAATTAGCTGAGTGTGGTGCCATGTGTCTACAGTCCCAGCTACTCAGGAGGCTGAAGCAGAAGAATTACTTGAGCCCAGAAGGTCGAGGGCCATAGTGAGCTATGATGGCACCAGCCTGGGCAACAGCACAAGACCCTGTCTAAAAAAAAAAAAAAACTGAAGTTTTTAAAAGGGATAATGACAAGAAAGTAGAAAAATTAACAAATTATTTCCACCTGGATGGTAGAGCTTACTGCACACCTAGGCTATATGGTGTGGCCTACTGCTCCTAGGCTACAAACCTGGACAGCATGTAACTGTGCTGAATACTGTCAGCAACTGTAACACACTGGTATCTAAACTACTTCCACACAGAAAAAAGTACAGTTATGGTATTATAATCTTATGCAACCACCTCTGTATATGCAGTCTACCTTTGACTGAAACATTATGTGACACATAACTGTACATATATTAAGTATCAGAGGGAAAAACCCACTTTGGACTCTTGCCTTTATTATTATTTTTTGAGACGGAGTCTCACTGTCACCCAGGCTGGAGAGCAGTGGTGTGATCTCAGCTCACTACAACCTCCGCCTCCCGGGTTCAAGCGATTCTCCTGCCTCAGACACCCGAGTAGCTGGGATTACAGGTGCCTGCCACCACGCCTGGCTAATTGTATTTTTAGTAGAGATGGGGTTTCACCATGTTGGCCAGGCTGGTCTCGAACTCCTGATCTCAGGTGATCCACCCACCTAGGCCTCCGAAAGTGCTGGGATTACAGGCGTGAGACACTGTGCCCGGCCTCAAGTAAATCTTAAATTAGAACTTAACTGGGGTGATGGGGGGACCAACACATTTATTTAATAAAAATAAAATTCACACATTGGTTACAATAAGACCTGGATAATAGTATTTAGCTAAGATTCCCAAAGAGTGCACTGAAGCACCCAGGGACACCGCAAGCAAACTCAGAGGGGAGTTTTGGGACATCATAAATTTGAGGGGAACAGCAATACTGGACATCTTTCAGAAACAGCACAAAATACTAGCTAAAAGTAGTTCAGTTTCAACATTAGATAGCACTGCTTTCCTCTTGACAATATATCTTGTGAAACCGAGTTTTCTGGGGTCATGTGACAAAAAAAGAAAAAAGAAAAGTGCCATGTAAAAATCATCATGGAACAAGAAATGAGGGTAGTGATGTCCAATATAACTGCAAGGTATTACAAGTTGTACACTGTCCTACAGGCACACACAAATCATTAGTAATTTTACTTACATAGGAGTGAAATAAAAATATTATTTCCTCTTTCAACTTACATGTATAATTTTTTCAAACAGCTGTTAACTTGTTGTGATACTGTGATCTAGTAAGAAATATGGGCATGCTGGCTCATGCCTGTAATACCAGACGGGGGACTGCTTGAGGCCAGGAGTTTGAGGCCAGCCTGGGCAACATAGCAAAACCATGTCTCTATTTAAAAAATCTTAAAAATTAAAAAATTACAAAATCCTTTGTAATAGACCAGTAATAGTAAGTAAAGTGTTTACCTGGTTCTATGAGCCATTCATGCAAGTTCTCAAACCTGAAGAGGGGGTCTTGGGAATGTCCAATTTGGAGCCAAATTGGATATGGTTGTGGGTAACCTGGGGACCCACTACTTGTGATTGATATCTAAAGTGGGGGACAGTCTTGTAAGACTGAGCCCTTAACCTGTGGGGTGTGCATTAATTTCAGATTAGTGCAGCGCCAGCATTAAGTTAAGCTGTAGAATACCTAGTGTCTGCCAAGAATTGGATCACTGTTTGATATGGGAAATCCCCACACCCTTCTGGTGTAAGAGTGCTGTGAGAGAGTAGAGAAAAACTGTTTTTCTCTTTTTAGTTGTTGAGATGTAAATACATATTAAGTTGTGTGAACCTACAACATAATAAAGGAAACTTTTAAGTGTTCCTGTTAAGTAGATTTGAGCTCTAAGAACAGAATATGCACAAGATAAGACAGAAACATCAGTCACAAAAGAAAGTAGTAAATCACGAAAGATGCTTGGAATTGAAAGGACTCAGAAGTCCTTGAATAAGCTCCCACTGGCCAAAGATGGGACAATATGAGTACCGATAAAATTAACAACTGCAATGAGCTAAAATGCATCAATTATATTTAAATCCATGAGTGCATAATTATACTAAAAAATAAAAATGCATTGGTCACCTTTGGAGAATCCAGAGGAACACCTCATTTTTTGAATAGCTGATTAATAAAGTTGGGGAGAAATGGAGCATTTATCCTAAATTTACTAAGTGACGTATTAATGCTGCCAAGTTTATCTTTATCAAAATCTTACGGCTAGTCAGTAAAGAAGAAATGAAAGAATATTGGAGGCCAAGCGCAGTGGCTCACGCCTGTAATCCCAACACTTTGGGAGGTCAAAGCAGGCAGACTGCTTGAGTCCAGGAGTTTGGGACCAGTCTGGGCAACATGGCGAAGCCCTGTCTCGATCAAAAATGCAAAAAATTAACTGGACGTGGTGGTGTGCATCTGTGATCCTAGCTACTCGGGAGGCAGAGGTGGGCAGATCACTTGAGCCCAGAAGGTCGAGAATGCAGTGAACTGAGATCATACCACTGTACTCCAGCCTGGGTGACAGACCCTATCTCAAAAAAAAAAAAAAGAATATTACAATTATCAACAAGGAGTTAAACTCTATAAAATAAGAGATTTATTCTGAGCCAGATGCAAGGACCACTGCTACTCGAAAGGGGTCCCAAACCAGATCCCAAGAGAAAGTTCTTGGATCTCGCACAAAAATGAATTCAGGGTGAGTCCA
>NW_012102665.1:454614-462067 GCF_000951045.1 Mandrillus leucophaeus | reverse complement strand
CGACCAGGGATGACTTCCGTTGACATCTTGATTTTGGTGGGATATGGCTGGCTTCTTTACCACGACCAGTTTTATAACCTGTATCTTGTGTCGACCTCCTGTCTCATCCCGTGACTTAGAATGCCTGACCTCCTGGGAATGCAACCCAGTAGGTCTCAGCCGCATTTTACCTAGCCCCTATTCAAGATAGAGATGTTCTGGTTCAAACACCTCTGACACTATGACTCATGACACAGCCTCAGGAGGTCCTGAGAAATGTGCCCAAGGTGGCTGTTTTACAGCTTGATTTTATATATTTCAGGGGGACAGAAGTTAAAGGCAGACATCAATCAATACGTGTAAAGTGTACGCTGGTTCGGTTGAAAATAAAGGACAACTTGAAGCCAGGGCTTCCAGGTCATAGGTGGATTCAAAGATTATCTGATTGGCAATTGGTTGAAAGAGTTGTTATTACCTAAAGATCTAGACTCAATAGAAAGGAGCATCTGGGTTAAGATAAGGGGTTGTGGAGACCAAGATTTTTATCATGCAGATGAAACCTCAGGTAGCAGGTTTCAGAGCTCTTAACAGACCTAAAAAGGTGCCAGACTCTAGTTAATTTGCTCCTGGATCAGGGAAAAGTTCTGCAAAGGAAAGGGGATTCTCTAGAGAATGCAGATTTTCCCCACAAGAGACAGCTTTGCAGGGCCATTTCAAAATATGTCTAATAAATATATTTTGAGGTGAAATACCTTGATTTCTTTCAGGGTCTGCCATCTGTCATGTGATGCTATACTAGAGTCAGATTGGAATTTGGTATCTTATTGCTACAAAGTCTGTTTTGTCAGTCTTAAGATCTCTGTTTTCACGTGAATGCCAGTCAGTTATGTCTGAATTCCAAGGGGAGGAAGGTATAATGATGCATGCCCAACCTCCCATTCTCTTCATGGCCTGAACTAGTTCTTCAGGTTTAGATTGGAACTCCCTTAACCTAGACAGGGGTCCATCAGTCAGTTGGGGGACTTAGAATTTTATTTTTGGTTTACACCACTTTATAGACAAATAAAAATGGATACTGGCAATGATCATCAACAGTTGCTAGTAACACCAAAAAAAGAGATCAAGAGATAAAAGAGCAGAGCTCCTTGATGGATGCACACACTATCCCTGAAAAATAAACAAATAAAACAATCTGATTATGTAGAAAAACAGTTTTTTCTTGGCTCTCATACCACGATGTGTAGGGGTTTACTCCGCACACCAAGCAAGCAATCAACATTGCAGTGGACACCAGCTGGGTGTTCTCCAATTCAATTCTGACACCATCCATAGCATCAGATTCCACAGGTTGACAGCTCAGTCCCCAAGGCTGCCCACCTCCAAATTCTGATGCCAACTGCAAGTCCTAGGCTGTTTTACCTGTGCTTCCGCCAGAGGTTTTGAACCAGAGCAACTCTATCTCGAATAGGGGCTGGGTAAAATAAGGCTGAGACTGACTGGGCTGCATTCTCAGGAGATTAGGCATCCTTACAGGATGAGATAGGAGGTCAACACAAGATATGGGTCACAAAGACCTTGCAGATAAAACAGGATGTGGTAAAGAAGCCGGCCAAATCCCACCGAAACCAAGATGGCGATGAACATGACCTCTGCTGGTCCTCACTGCTCACTATATTCTAATTATAATGCATTAGCATGCTAAAAGACACTTCCACCAGCACCATGACAGTTTACAAACACCATGGCAACATCAGGAAGTTACCCTATATGGTCTAAAAGGGGGATGAACCCTCAGTTCCAGGAATTACCCACCCCTTTTCCGGAAAATTCACGAATAATCTACCCCTTTTTGAGCATAGAATCAGGAAACAACTATAAGTATATTCAGTCGAGCAGCCCATGCCGCTGCTCTGCCTATAGAGTAGCAATTCGTTTGTTTCTTTACTTTCTTAATAAACTAATGCTTTCACTTTATGGTCTCTCCTCAGATTCCTTCTTGTGTGAGGTCCAAAAACCCTATCCTTGGTTCTGGATCAGGAGAGCTTTCCAGTAACACTTCTGATAGGACCAGCTATAAATCAGGGTTCCCATCACCCCTACCTTGGGTTTGATTAATTTGCTAGAGCAGCTCACAGAGGTGAGCTTAGGTTTACACTTATGCTCAATTTATTATAAAGGATACACAAAGGGTATAGATGAAGAGATGCACAGTGCAAGGCATGTAGGAAGGAGTGTAGTGCTTCCGTGTCCTCTCTGGCTACACTAACCTCCAGGAACTTCTACCTGTTCTGTCAAAAAGCTCTCGCAACCCCATCTTCTTAAATTTTTGATGGAAACTTCATTGGATAGGCATGTTGAAGCATGGACAACCATGCAGAAATGCGACTGAACAAAAAGGGTATAATCTAATAATCTAATACTAATAGACCAAGTGGGGAAACCCGGTAAGGCCTATCTTGTTCAGATTCTTCTTGGCCTCTCTGTGCAGCATTCCTTCCTCCATGGTATGGGACAAGATCCATTCTGAAATGGGGGTCTTATGACCTAAAATCAGACAATGTAAGTCAGAGAATTTCTTTATTGGCCAGCTCCAGGACAGAAAGCTGGGGGAAGATTAGAGCATGTTTTTAGTTTCTATGGCCTGCCTTGGGGAGAAAAACAAGCAAGTAAACAAAGACCAGGAGAAGGCCAGAGAGAAAGGTGTCTTCTGAGGCCTACTTCTGAGATCTAAAGTACTCCAACATCATAACAAAAGACTGTCTTTCACCTTCATTGCTCAGAAGTTGTTTCAAAACTTCTTCAGGAACCAAAGACAAAAGGCAAAATACTTTAACAAAAGATATGCTTATTATTTAAGTCACTTAAGAAATAGCATGGGCTACGGGAGTTACGAGCCAGGAATTCTGGATGAAAACATATATGGACAGATAGATAAATAGATCTATATATCTCATGATATCACACAGATCAAACTGCAAAATCTACAGGATATACAATTTAGTTTCTTTAGTTACTGCTCTGGAAAAAAAAAAAAAAAAGAGAGAGTGAACATAAAAATTAAGAGTCCTAAGACTGAAAGAATGAAAAGAAAAGCCACACTGAAATAAAATACTTATGGAAAATATATCCAATAAAGTACTATTACCCAAAAATATACACAGAACTCTTTAGGCTGGGTGCGGTGGCTCATGCCTGTAATTCCAGCACTTTGGGAAGCCAAGGCAGGCGGATCACCTGAGGTCAGGAGTTCGAGACCAGCCTGGCCAACATGAAACCCCTGTCTCTACTAAAAATACAAAAATTAGCCAGGTGTGGTGGCAGGCGCCTGTAGTCCCAGCTACTCGGGAGGCTGAGGCAGGAGAATCGCTTGAACCTGGGAGGCAGAGGTTGCAGTGAGCCGAGATAGTGCCATTGCACTCCAGCCTGGGGGACAAGAGCGAGACTTTGTCACAAAAACAACAACAACAACAACAACAAAAAACAAAAAAAAACCACACCTCTTTAAACAATAAGAAAACAATTCAATTTTTTAAATAGGCAAAAGACCTGAACAGACACCTCACCGAAGATATGCAAACGGCAAATAAGCACATGAGAAGATGCTCAGCACGACATGTCACTGGAGAACTACAAATTAAAACAATGTGATACTACCACATACCATTATTATGGCAAAATCCAAAACACTACCACCACCAAATGCTGGCAAGGATATACAGCAACAGGAACTCTTATCCATAGCTGATGGGAATGCAATATGGCACAGTCACTTTGGAAGACAGCGTGGCAGTTTCTTACAAAACTAAACATATGCTTCCTATATGATCCATCAATAGCACTCCTTGGTATTATTTACCCAAGTGAATTGAGAACTTAAGTACATGCAAAAACCTGCACATAGATGTTTATAGCAGGTATATTTATAAATCCCCCCAAAAAAGGCAGCAATGGATAAACTGTGGTACATCAAGATAATGGAATATTATTTAGTGCTAAAAAGAGATGAGCTATCAAGTCATGAAAAGATACAGAAGAAATGTAAACACATATTACTAAGTAAAAGAAGTTGAGCACAGTGGCTGACAACTGCAATCCCAGCACTTTTGGAGGTCAAGGTGGGCAGATTGCTTAAGTACAGCAGTCAGAGAACAGCCTGGGCAACATGGCAAAACCCCATCTCTACCCAAAAAAAAAGAAAAAATTAACTGGGTGTGGTGGTGCACACCTCTAGTCCCAGCTACTTGGGAGGCTGAGATGGGAGGATCACCTGAGCCTAGCAGGTAGAGGCTCAGCAGTGAGCTGAGATCACAGCACTTCACCCCAACCTGCGTGACAAAGTGAGACCCTGTCTCAAATTAAAAAGGCCATATGACATTCTGCAAAAAGCAAAACTACAGAGATAGTAAAAAGATTAATAGCAGTCAGGATTTAGGGAGGAGGAAGAAATGAACAGGTGGAACACAGAAGATTATCAGGGCAGTGAAACTACTCTATTGGTACTTTAGTGGTGGATACATGTTCATTATTCATTCGTCTAAACACATGGAATGTACAACATACCAGGAGTGAACTGTAACACAAACGCAGCTCTAAAAAAACAAAGTCTATTTTTGTAATTTTAATAAAGTCTATGTTTATAATTTTCTTCAAAAAAATTTCCTAAAAATGAGATTGAGGGAAAAATTACCTTAAATTATTAACATTAACTACTGATACAGAACAACAAGTAGGTCTAATATCACCCACGACAGTTAGAGAAAATCCTCAGCTGATAATTCTAAGTAGAAGTTTCCTTAATAGGTGATGTCTAAACATTTAAATGTAGAGAGCTGCTCAAAAGTTATAAAGTGGTCAATTATCTTGGTTAAGTAAGAACCACCACCCCATGAAGATTTCAGTTAAGGTGTATTGGTTCGTTTTTATGCCGCTGATAAAGACATACCTGAAGTTGGGAACAAAAAGAGGTTTAATTGGACTTACAGTTCCACATGGCTGGGGAAGCCTCAGAATTATGGTGGGAGGCTAACGGCTCTTTTTACATGGTAGTGGCAAGAGAAAATGAGGAAGAAGCCAAAGTGGAAATCCCTGATAAACCCATCAGATCTCATGAGACTTATTCACTGTAACGACAATAGCATGGGAAAGACGGGCTCCCATGACTCAATTACCTCCCTCTGGGTCGCTCCTTTTCAAAACACGTGGGAATTCTGGAAGATACAATTCAAGATGAGGTTTGGATGGGGACATAGCCAAACCATATCACAAAGTAACATTTTAGAGAAAAGAAATGGAAAATAGGAATCAAATTACTATCTAGGATGTAAAGGTACTGCATAAGAATTAACAGCAGCTCACATTTGTAATCCCAGCACTTTGGGAGGCCAGGGTGGGAGGATCACTTGAGGCCAGGAGTTGGAGACCAGCCTAGCCAACATGGTGAAACCCCATCTCTACTAAAAATAGAAAAAATTTGCTGGGCATGATGATGCACACCTGTAATCACAGCGACTCAAGAGGCTGGGGCATGAGAATCACTTGAACCCAGGAGGCTGAGGTAGCAGTTAGCCAAGATCATGCTGCTGCACTCCAGGTGACAGAGTGAGACTCTGCCTAAAAAAAAAAAAAAAAAAGAATTAACAATAGCCGCTGCCTTATTTCCTGCAATTAAATAAAATCTGGAGACAGAAATCAAATACTAATCTTAAGCAGGCAAAATAGGCCAAAAGTCAAGATTTGGGATTAAAATGTTACACAGTAACTAAACTCTTTACCTACATAGTGAATTATTTTGATTACAGAAAAGCAGAAAGTAAAAGCACCATTTACTAAACTATGATAACAAACAAAAGTTAAAATTAAGTTGTTAAAAGTAACAATCATTATTTGTTTAAAAAATGTTTATACACACACACGCACACACACACACACACTCTCCACACACACACATTAGCAGACTGTTCCTGTCTTGTAACTTATATTCTATAACTCGTTATCATCACGTAAAACTATTCTATCATTTAGACCAAAAGGAAGGAAATTATGCTTTTATGGCTTCAGTTGACTACAAAAAATTTTTATACAATCATAATGCTTCTAAGACATTAATTTGAAAAGTAACCTGAGGAATATTTGAAGAAGCAAACTCTAATGTTGTAATATGTTTGTTTTTCCTTAAAATGCTAAACTTTGTTGAAAAACTTAGAATTTTACCCACTGCCTTTCAATTGTTTGTTACCTCAGTAGTGGTAACAAAATGGACGTAGTAAGCTTTTCTTCAGCTTTACATCTGCAATTTCTTTTCTCATAATTCTCTCAAGCAGAAAGTCTAAGTTCTTGATTCATATTCCTATTTTGAAGCCAGGCACAGTGGCTCACACCTGTAATTCCAGAACTTTGGGAGGCCGAGGCAGGCAGATTGCCTGAGGTCAGGAGTTCGAGACCAGCCTAAATGGTGAAACCCTGTCTCTACTAAAAATACAAAAATTAGCCAGGTGTAGTAGTGCATGGCTCTAGTCCTAGCTACTCGGGAGGCTAAGGCAGGAGAATTGCTTCAACCCGGAAGGTGGAGGTTGCAGTGAGACAAGATCACACCACTGCATTCCAGCCTGCACGACAGAGCAAGACTCCAGCTCAAAAAAACCAAAAAAATTTTTTAAAAAAATCATATTTCTACTTTGGAAGGAAACACTGAAAACTGCTAATGTCCTACTTCAATTTTTGCATTTTCCTTAAAAATCTTTCTTCCCTCATCCCCCCCTCAATCCTCCTTATTTCTCAATAATAGTTCCTTATTATACATTTTTCTGATGGCACCTATACTGGCAGACTATGAAAAGTCAATACATATAAAAAAGCTTATAAGGAAAGTTCTAGTCACACAATAACAGTTTTATAACTGACAAGTATACCTCATTTTTAAACATCGGCAATGGTATACAGTTTTATTTTCAACCTATCACAATCCCTGGTTCTCAATTTTTAGTGCTTCTGAACTAATTTAACCTTCACTTGTTGATGGACTGCCACGGTTCAACACATCATGGTGCCAACTCTAGAAGCAATTCCAAATGACTTCTGCCAGTATTTTTGTTTTCAATAACATTTTATACAAAAGCTTCATAAAATAATTATATAAACTTTCAAGGCGATCAGTTTGAAAAACTTCCCTCAAATATAAAGAAACAGGCTCAGTGCCTGTTACACAGTGTCAGCAAATACTGATTCCCTTCCTGTACGTATTACTTCCTCATGACTGTTTAGAATAGAATATTTACATGTTCACACATACTACTTGCATGTATATAAAACATCTCTGGAAGAATATACAAGGAAGTACTAAGTTTTTATCCCTTCAAAGAGATCTCAGCTGAGAAAAGGGTAAAGGGGGAGAGACAGTTTAACCTTTATGTACCATGGGTATTATCTTTTTGAAAATAAACTAAATTTTAAATGTTTTTAACTAAAAAGATAATCA
>NW_012102665.1:452749-453734 GCF_000951045.1 Mandrillus leucophaeus | reverse complement strand
AAAAAAAAAAGAAGAAAGAGAAAAATTAAGACATTCCTAGATTAAGAAAAACTGACAGAACTCATTGCTAATAGACCTACCCTATTAAAAAAATATGCTAAAGGGAGTCCATCATGCTGATATGAAATAACACTAACTAGATGATACTCAAATCCACATGAATAAAGAACACTGGTAAAGGTAATTAGAGTCAGGCATGATGGCTCACGCCTATAATCCCAACAGTTTGGGGGGCCAAGGTGGATCACTTGAGCCCAGAAGGTCAAGGCTACAGTGAGCCATGATCATGCCACTGCACTCCAGCCTAGGCAACAGAGCAAGACTTTGTCTCAAAAAAAAAAAAAAAAGTATGTAGGTAAATATTAAAGAGAGTATAAATGTATTTTGTTTGTATTTCTTTTTTTCTCCTATCTGAGTTAAATAACTGCATAAAGCAATAATTGTAAATCAGTGTTGATGAGCATACAATGTATAAAGATGTAATTGTGGCAGTAACAGCATAAAGGGGGTATGACTACATAGAAGTAAAGTTTTCTACACTATTAAAATTACGTTGCTATTAATCTGAACTAGATAGTTATAAATTAAGATATTAATTGTAATCCCAGGTCAACTACTATGAACATATATAACATATGAAACATAAAGGAATTAAAATGATACAATGAAAAGTATTTAACACAAAAGGAGGCAGCAATGGAAGAACAGAGGAACAAAAAAAAATCAAAAACAAATAGCAATATGGCAGAAGTTCTTTCTCATCAGTAATATGTAAATAAATAAAACTCCTCAATTAAAAGATAGTTATTGGCAGACACATTTAAAAACCAAGATGCAATTGTAGACTGTCTATAGAGACTTTAGATTCGAAGACAGAAATAAGCTGAAAGTAAAAGGATAGAAAGATATTCCAGGCTGGGCACAGAAGCTCACACCTGTAATCCCAGCACTTTGGGGGACCGAGGCGGGCGGATTATGAGGTCAA
>NW_012102665.1:445971-450669 GCF_000951045.1 Mandrillus leucophaeus | reverse complement strand
AAACTGAAAATCAGTAACAGACAAAATATTGAAAACTTCAAAAACATGTAGATAATTAACCAACACATTTGACAAACACTCAACAAGGTACTCAACAAACTAGGAACAGAAGGAACATCCTTAAACCAATACAGGGTATCAATGAAAAACCCACAGCTGCTAGGCATGATGGCTCATGCCTATAATCCCAGCATTTTGAGAGGCTGAAGCAGAAGCTTGAGCCCAGGAGCTCGAGACCAGCCTGGGCAGCATAGCGAGACCCTGTCTCTATAAAGTATACAAAAATTAGCCAGGCATAGTGCCTCATGCCTGTAGTCCCAGCTACTCAGGAGGCTGAAGTGGGAGTATCACAAGAGCCTGGGAGGTCAAGGCTGCAGTGAGCCATAATTGCACCACTGCACTCCAGCCTGGGTGACAGAATGAGACTGTGTCTCAAAAAAAAGAAAGAAAAATCCACAGTTAACATTATACTAAATGGTAAAAGACTGGAAGCTTTCCTCCTAAGATAAGGAACAAGACAGGGAAGTCTGTTATTGTCACTTTCATTTAGCATTGTATGGGAAGTTCTAGCCTGGGCAATTAGGAAGGAAAAATAAATAAGTAAAAGATAACCATATAGGAAAAGACGTAAAACTATCTCTATTTACAGACAGCATGATCTTATACACAAAACTCAAAAAAATACACTAGAAAACTATGGGAACTAATAAGGAGTTCAGCAAAGTCACACGATATAAGGTGACAAAATAAATTGTATATCTAAACACTAGGCAATAAACATTGTGAAAAACAAATTTAAAAAACAATTTCATTTGCAACAGCATCCAAAAACATAAATAGAAATAAATTTAACCAGGGAAGTGAAAGACTTGACACTGATAACTACAAACATTGCGCAAGAAATTAAAGACAAACTAAGTAACTGAAAAGACATCCCATGTTAATGGATTGGAAGACTTAATATTTTTAAAACAGAAATACTACCCAAAGTGTTTTACAAATTCAATGCAATCTCTATTAAAATTCCAATGACTTTTTTTACAGAAATGGATCCTCAGTTTCATAAGGAATTGCAAGGGACCCTGAATAGCCAACAAATATTGGAAACAGCAAAGTCGAAGAATTCACACATTTCAATTTCAAAATGTACTACACAGCTACAGTAATCAAAATAGCACATGGTGCCTGGCGTAAGGATAGCTATATCAACCAACAGAATCAAACCAAGAGTCCAGGGGGAAAAACCCAGACATTTGTGGTCAACTGATTTTTCAACAAGGATGTCAGGACCACTCAATCAGGAAATAATGATCTCTTCAACACATGAGGATGGGACAACTAGATTACCACATGCAAAAAAGTGGACCCCCTCTGGCAGGGCACAGAGGCTCACGCCTGTAATCCCAGCACTTTGGGAGGCCAAGGTGGCTGGATCACTTGAGGCCAGGAGTTCGAGACCAGCCTGGCCAATGTGGTGAAATCCCCTCTCTACTAAAAATACAAAAATTGGCTGGGCGTGGTAGCACACGCCTGTAATCCCAGCTACTCAGCAGGCTGAAGCATGAGAATCGCTTGAACCTGGGAGGCGGAGGTTGCAGTAACCTGAGATTGTGCCACTGCACTCCAGCCTGAGCGACAGAGATTTTGTCTCAAAAAAAAAAAAAAGGTGGACCCCTATCTCACACCATATAAAAATATGGACCAAGAACTGAATATAAGAACTAAAACCATAGAACTCTTAGAAGAAAGTATGGAGCAAATCTTCATTCCTTGGATTTGGCAATGTAGATATGACATCAAAAGCCTGTGTAACAAACAAACAAAAAAACCAGATAAATTATACCGTAAAATTTAAACTTTTAATGCTTCAAAAGGATATTATCAAGAAAGTGAAAAGACAACCCAGAAAACAGAAGTATTTGTAAATCATACATCCGATAAGCATTTAGTAACCAAACATACAAAGAACTATTTCAATAACAAACAATACAATTTAAAAATGGACAAAGGACTTCAGTAGATATTTCTACAAAGTGAATATACAAATGGCCAATGAGCACATGAAAAGATGTTCAACATCTTAGCCACCAGGAAAATGAAAATCTAACCCCCAACATAACACCACTTCACATCAAGATAGCTAAAATTTTAAAAAGCAAATGGCAAGTATTGGCAAAGATGTAGAGAAATTGAAGAATTGGATTATAAAATGGTGCAGTCGCTTTGGGAAATAATTTGGCAGTTCCTTAAACTGTTAAACAAGAGTTACCACATGAGCTGTTTTCTGTCAACACTTCTGACACCACATGTGGAAGTGTTTTTCCATACCAATACAGTTTTCCAACTTTCCAGACACCAACTGAGTGCCCTATAATTCAATTCTGACACTAACTGCCCAGAATTTATGTCAGACTCCACAGGCGCAGTTCCACAAGACTACCTTCACTTCAGTCACCTGCCATAAGCTGCACACTGCCACCTGTACTTCTGACCAAATAGCTATAAATTGGGGTTCCCACAACCCCCTCCTCATGTTCAATAATTTGCAAGAATGGCTCACTAAAACTCAGGGGAACACTTTACTTATGCCTATCAGTTTATTATAAAGGATAAAAATAAACAACCAAAGCAAAAGGCACAAGGGTGAGGCTGAGATGGGTTCCAAGTATAAGAGTTTCTGTCCCATGGAGTTGAAGCAACACCTTCCCAGCATAAGGATGCATTCACCAACCCAGAATCTCTCTGAAACCCACTGTTTAGAAGATTTTATGGAGGTCCCATGGTAACTGAACTCAAAACCCAGTCCTCACTACCACCACCTCACCCATCCAGGGGTGGGACTGCAAGTTCCAGCTCTCTAATCCACATAGTTGGTTCTTCTGGTAACCAGCTTCCATCCTGAACTTGTCTAGGGGCCTACCAAGAATCACTTTATTAGCATAAATTCAGATGTGACTGAAAGAGACTTATTACAAATACCAAAATATGCTCTATTACCTCTACTACTCAGGAAGTTCCAAGGATCTTTGAAGTTCTGGGCTAGGAACCAGAGACAAAGACCAAATATATATTTCTTATTGTATAATATCACACCCAGTAATTCTGCTCCTCAGCATATACACAAGAGAAATGAAAACATATGCCCACACAAAAACTTGTACATGAATATTCACACCAGCATTATTCACAATAGTCAAAAAGGAGAAACAACTTAGATGTTCAACTAATAAATGGATAAATGAAATGTGGTATACCCAGATAGAGAGTACTGTTTTGCAATAAAAAATATGAAGTACTAATATATCCTACAATATGGATGAACCTTGAAAACATTAAGTGAGGGAAAGCAGTTGCAAAAGATCACATGTATGGTTTCCTTTATATGAAATATCCAGAATATCTGAAATATCAAGAGATACAGAAGGAGATTAATGAGGGCAGGGAAAATAGTGAGTGACTACTGCTAATGGGAAGCAGGTTTTTTGGGGACGTAATGAAAATGTTCTAAAATTGACTGTGGTGATGGCTGTACAACTCTGTATATACAGACTGTCCCCAACATACAATGTTTCACCTTGGGATTTTTCAGCTTTACAATGGTATCCATATAATCATTCTGTTTTTCACTTTCAGTATTCAATATATTAGATGAGATATTCCACACTTTATTATAAAATAAACTTTGTGTTAGAGAATTTTGTAGGTTAATGTAAGTGTTCTGAGAATGTTTACAGTAGGCGAGGCTAAGCTATGATGTTAGGTGCATTAAATACATTTTCCACTTACAATATTTTCAAATTGCTATGGGTTTATCAGGATGTAACTGTGTCAGAAGTAGAGAAGCATCTGCAGTAAAAACCAACGAGGCTGGGCGTGGTGGCTCATGCCTGTAAGCCCACACTTTGGGAAGCCAAGAGAGGTGGATCACTTGAGCCCAGGAGCTTGAGACCAGCCTGGGCAATATGGCAAAACCCTGTCTCTACAAAAAAATACAAAAAATTAGCCAGACATGGTGGCACACACCTGTAGTCCCAGCTACTCAGGAGGCTGAAGTGGGAGGATCATCTGAGCCTGGGAAGTCAAGCTGCGATGAGCTGTGGCTGCACCACTGCACTCGGCATGGGCAACAGAGTATGACACTATCTCAAAAAAAAAAAAAAAAAAAAAGAAAAAATTAAGTCACACAGACCAATGAATAAATACATGCTTACATGCCAATGAATTGTACAATTAAAAGGGGTGAATTTTATGGGTACATTAATTATATTTCAACAAAGCTGTTTTAAAAAAGAAAAGCAGGTTCAAGTCTTTGCCATGTTAACAATCTCTCTCAACCCTTTACCACCCTCTGCTACCACCTCTTTCTATTATCCCCTTCATGGCAAAATTGATTTATGTAAATAATCTACATATGCTTTTCCACTCTCTAACCTCAACTTCTCAGCTCAATGAAACCTACTTCCTCCCCCAACCATTCTATCAAAACTGTTCTCACATAAGTTATCAAATTGAATAACCTCCTCAATATCAAATCAATAGACTCTTAATAACGTGTTTCACTCAACTTTTCAAAGCATTTAAAGTATGGTTTTCCTTTTTTTTAGGCCAGGGTCCCACTCTGTCACCCATGCTGCAATGCAGTGGCACAATCACAGCTCACTGCAGCCTCAACCTCCCACGATCAAGGGATCATCCCAC
>NW_012102665.1:427819-440521 GCF_000951045.1 Mandrillus leucophaeus | reverse complement strand
GCTCGCCCTGACCGAGGCCGGCAGCACACCCTTCTGCGCCTGAGGCAGGCGAGCCCCTAGCTCAGGAGGAAACCCGCGCTCAGGCGGATGGCGCCGACTCTTTTTTTACTGAGTTTCCATTGGAAGACTAGCCCAGCTACCGCGAAGCCGCCAACCCACCGCAGCGGGGGCTTCTGAACTCGACTCCTGGGATCGTGGACAGCACGGGGCTGCCACACCGGGGCCTCCACCACCTGGGCCTGAGCCCCGCCGGGCCATTCCCAAACTTGGGACGCGGAAGGAGAGGCTCTCGGAGCAGAAGAGGCCATCCTGAAGCATAAAGTTTACGTCAAAAGTTTACATGGAGAAGGCGGTTCCGCTCTGAAGCCTGGTCTGCTGTCCTTTTGGGCGGTGTTGGTTGTGAAGCCTCCTGGGCCTGTTGGTCCTCCGATTTCATCCTCAGGACATAATGCTCACCAACAGTACTTGCACTGAATTGACACTCTTGTACTCTTGACTCCATATGTTTTTAAAAATGTATGTTCACACCAATAATCGCCTACTTCAGAGGTTAATATAACAAAACCAATAAAACCGAGTGACAGTGTTTGCATTGGAAAAAAAGTGTTCCATGTTCTTTCTCACCTACGTTTCTGTCCACCTTTCCCTCTAAAAGTTCCTTCCCCACCCCTGCCCCAGCCCCGCAATTTCTGCATCAGTCATGACTAATCCTTATTTCAGCTTAAGGACATAAAATACACAGTACCTAATGCAGTGCCTGACCTATATAGCAGAGGGTTAAAAATGGGCTTAGCTGGCTTAGGTCTCTTCTTTGTCCTCTCAATGACTCCTATTTGCTTATAAGATAAAATTGTAATGACTTTGATGGTCTGCAAGATCCATAATTTGGTCTCTGCCTATCTCCCCAGTTTCAGGTCTTGCCACCACCCTGTATTACACGTGCTATTTTTGCAGATGCTATTCTGTAATTTTAGACTCCCATGCTTTTTCTCACACTGCTCCTACCTAAATGCCCATTCTTTCTATGCCTGTACACTTATTTTCATCACCTTCTACATAGTTTTTCTTCCTCACAGTTTCCCTCTTCTTCAGCTCTCCTTTTCTTCACTTTAAGAAACTGGCCACTATCTCCTGAAGAAACTGACCACTATCTCCTTTGTACACCCACTGTACCTGCATACGTTCTTCAATCAAAACAATCTTGTACTAGTCGACAGTGAAAGAAAGAGATAAGGTTCAACTCCCCTGAAGGCAGGAACATTGCCGTGTGTATCTTTAAGTCCTCTTCACCTGGTCGCAGTACTATCTACATAGTAATTCCTGTATTCTAAATAATCTGCATTTTTCCTTGTATCCTCTTATATAAACTAACATAAGTTTCTATCAGGGATCTTTCAAAACAGAAATAATATTCTTTTGGGTTAATTCTGGGCCCGATCTCTTCTTGCCAAGCAAACAACTATGCAAATATAACTGTGCAAATTAAGGTTATTATGCACTTTCTGATAACACTTTCCTATTCTAAATTAGGGGAGAAATAGTACCGATAAGATCTATAATTAGAAACAATATTTTGAAGAGATAGCAAACTAAGTTGTATTACACTGTATTACATTGTTTCGAGATACCTTGTTTAAAGAGTTACTTCTCAAAAGCTACTGTTGGGCGGCTGCGGTGGCACACGCCTGTAATCCCAGCGCTTTGGGAGGCCTAGGCGGGCAGATCACCTGAGATCGGGAGTTCAAGACCAGCCTGACCAACATGGAGAAAATCTGTCTCTACTAAAAATATAAAATTAGCCAGGCGTGATGGTGCATGCCTGTAATCCCCTCGGGAGGCTGAGGCTGCAGAATCGTTTGAACCTGGGAGGCGGAGGTTGTGATGAGCTGAGATCATGCCATTGCACTCCAACCTGGGTAACAAGAGCGAAACTCCGTCTCAAAAAATAAAAAATAGAAAACAATGCTACTGTTAACTAATCTACTCCACTTGGATCCACCAGATACTGTGAATGAGAAGTGGGAACCACTCTACTGACCTTCCTACCCCTACTACTGCCACTCCAGCTTAACAGTAATTACCTTCACAAAGACAGAAAGGAGTTAACAAATCACCAAAATAACTCTAAAAACAGAAAGTGAGGTGATCTTTCTTACTCACAGTCCCACTTATTCATTTAGAAGTGCCGAGCACCAAAACAAACCTTATCACATATTCAGTATTTCGTGAATAACTGCCAAGTATGATGGAATACTCCCCAAAGTACTGCAGCCTTAGGACACGACCACTCCACTAAATAAAAAATTCAGCGAAAGCTTTTCTAACAAGGCTGGATGGTGCACTAACTCAACGGCCAAACGGCTGCACTTCCTGTACATGCACGTTCAAAACACCTCGAACTAACATGCTAGGGACCTTGAAGAACTGTACTAGGCCTTGCTCAAGAGGAAGGCTTTGTAATACTGAATCCCAAAAGTTGAAGCAGCAGAATTACTTCAGGGAAGACGCAGGTGTGAAACATTCCGTAAAACCTGTTTCACTCTCACAACGATCAGGTTTTTAAAAAGAGGGAGAAAACTGACCTCAATTAAGAGCATTTTGGCAACACACATAGCCGAACATGAGTTGTGAAAAGAAATCTCAACTCCATCCAGATCTGTCCGTCCATTCCCACGGAAACCTGAAGCAAGGACCGCAGCACCAAAGGCGCCCACTGCTCAGTGCCAGCGGCGGGCGACACCAGGAGCCTGTCCTGGTCCCCCGGGTAAGCCCCGGAGCCTGGCCACTATGCCGGGCACGATCCAACCGCGAGGGCTGGATCCCCTCACCTCTGTCCAGGCGCCCCCCAAGAGCTTCCCCGAGGCCTGGGGACTCCTAACTCTCCACGCCCGGCCCCCGAGAGCACCACAAACGCGGACGCCACGAAGGGAGGCCCGTCGGCCAGTGGGAGGGACGCACGGCCAGGGGGGCGAAAACTGGGGCGAAGGTTTCCCGGGAGAAACCGACGAGGGGGCAGCCACGCCCCCCGCCCCCAACTTCAAACCCGAGGGCTGCGAGCACCGAGCCCCACACGCTGCCTGACAGACGCAGGCGCGAGGCCGGCGCGGGAGAGGGCTCCTCGGGCACTCCGGGGGCATCGCCGCGACCCTCGCACGCGACCGCTCCCTGGGACTGACCTGTGCCTGCCGCCGCGCGACCGCCCGCCCCGCCGCAGCCTCCGCCTCCTCGCGCTCACTCTTCCGCCGCAGCCACCGGAGCCGCCTCCTGCGCTGCGCCCCAGGCCGGCCTCGGGCGCCCCATTCCCACCCCGCCCAGCCTCCGCCTGTTTACAATGATTGGGACGGAACAAGACGAGCCGGTCCAGCGCGCACGCGCATTCCCTCCTCCCGCCGCAGCCGGCTTCCCGGATCCTCCTCTCCGCTCAGACGGCTGAAGCCGTCAAGGGCAGGCGCCCTGTGCTCTCGGCGGGTCGTGCTGGGAGACGTAGTTCCCGAGGCCCCGGCATCCAACTAGCCAGAAGGCCTTTTGCCAAGGAAGCAAACTACAACACCCAGGAGGCACCGCGCCTCCTTCGTTCCCCAGGCTCGCTGAGGAGACTAAAGAAGAGCGCGAGAGAACGCGCCGAGCGCCAGTGCTCTGCAGGCGCCTGCGCAGTCGCTGGCTTTGCGGGATGCGGGGACGGACGCTTACCCTGGTGTGGTGCTGGCAAAGGTGTCTCGTGGGCATGTCCTGCAACGGCCCCGAGGATGGAGAGAGCTTCCCTCTCCACGCTCTGGCCAGCCTGCGCCTCAGCTCCCGAAGTTGGGAACTTTCCTTGCGCCAGCGTGCTTTCGTCGTTCCAACCAGTTAAACCGGCCTGGGGGCCGCCCAGCCTGCCCCTGGGTGGGGCGGCTGCCCCGCCTTCGACTGGGTGTGGGGTTGGAGGAAGGAGCGCCGTAGGCCTGTAGGGAGAGGCGGGAATAAACCTCTGTCGGGAACATCCACGGAATTCCTGAGGCAGGTGTGGGCTTCTGCGGGGCTCCAGCGCGCCCCCGGCTCAGCAGTTACCGAGCAGCCCAGCCCGTGTTTGGCTGGCAGTAGAGATAACTGAATTTCTTCGAGAAGCCTTTCACCTAGGCTTGTTGAGTTGCTCTGCTAATGCATAGCGAAGGCAGGAAACAGGGCTTCAGCAGTCTTCGTGTTTTCTGAAATGTGGCAGTTTATTAGGGGAGAGGTGGGACTTGGAATAGACGACCCTTCCCTGTCCCTGGCATTCCTACGTGCAGCACTCTCTGTGGCTCTTCGTTGCCCATTTAGATTGGCAGCTGCTATCCATCTTGCTCTCTGCTCCCACATCAGCTTTCCTCAAAGCGGGCGGTAAATCTGTCTCTAGTACTCTGCGCTTCCTACCCAGTAAAGTTCAACCCCTGGGGACTTATTCATTTAGGGGCCTCCCACAAATGGATACGGCATGGTCTGACATAGCCATTGGTCTTTGACTTTCGGAAAAGCCTTCTCATGGCCCCTTTCGCAATACAACAGTCTTCTCTGACCAGTGGGTTGGGCAGGTGAGCATGGCAGTGACAATTCTTTGCCTGTGACAGCACTGATTCGGCCAAGGGACAGGCATTGATCCACGCTGGGCCTTATGGAGGCCTTGCCTGAAATGGACGCAGGAGGGGAGCAGAGGGAGCTTTCTACTGAGGCAATTGCTGATGGACGTGTTTCTTGCAACCGAGTGGCCTAGCCAAACGTGAGGGTGGGAAAGAGAAGAAAGGGGAAATGGAAAAGGAGAAAGAGCTGGCAGAATGTAGAGCGTGGTTTCATTTGGAGGCATGGTTTGTGCAGCTTTTTAAGTGCTGTGAGCATGTGAGCCTAAGTAAGTGAGCCCACTGATACATTGATTTATTATTTGAAGCCAATGTGTGTGGATATAGAATATATTTGTTGGCTGCCACCTGAGCATTTATTCCTCCCATTTAAGCCAGGCAACGTAACCATTCCCTCTAGCAGCAGAGATGGTCACAAGCCCAGTCAGAAACAATGAACCCACAAAGACTTGGGCTGGAGCTTCCAGTAAACGGTAGCTTCCTTGCCTCTCTAGCATGGTGTAAGTATATGACGCCTGGAAATGTGGCAACCGTTTTCCTCCTATAAGGGGAAACCCTAGAAGGATGAGAGTTTAGAGGGAGGGCAACATGTAGAGCCTAGGGTTGAAGTCAGTACTGTCAAATGAATGCGGGAAAGATGGAGAAGAACCTTGTGTTTGGTGGCATGGTTTGAGCTGCAGTGTCAAACCTCACCTGTTTGATTCTATGGACTATTCGGGATTGTGAGCAAGGCCATCTTACAGACTATCCAGAATTGTGAACCACAAATTTCCTGTATTGTTTAAGCCAGTTCATATTAAAATTCTAAAAGTCCTAACTAATTCAGTTGGATTTCTTTTATATGACACTGAAAGGTCCTAACTAATACAGGTTCCTACGTAAAAAAACTTTGCAAGGGACTTTCAGCTATGGCTGTGTGGCATAGTCAGCAATTCTCTGCACACAAAACCAGTATAAAACTGGATAAATTGGCAAAAACAACCATTTCAGAGCACTGGAAATCAAACAAATACAGAAAACAATTTGAGAAACATCTGTGCTTCAAAAACAGCTAGAACTTCTAGCAGGAACAGTGGATATCTGTGGCCTTCTGACCTGAGGCTGCTTCTCTCCCACCCTGTTGCACCAGAACTGCAGTTTTGCCAGTGTGGGTAGGAACAGCCAAGAAAACTAGCAGCTTTGTTGCCCAAGGGATGGACTTAATTTGTGGTAGGTGGTCAAAAACCCAAGGCTTTGCCAACTAAAAGTGACAAACTCATATGGAAATGAGCAGGGCAAACCCACAGCTGTGCTTACCTGAGGTTACAGTCCCAGGTGGGGCAAATGGCAAGCCACTCAAAAATCTAACAGGGAGATTTTAGAAATAAGAGTCATTGAAGAATTATGGTTACACCACTGCACTCCAGCCTGTACTTTTTAACTCTGGAAATAACATTCTTTTTTATAGAGTCTACTTCCCCACAGAACTACTCTATTTGTTAATTACATCTCCACACATCTCTGACTGATTGGGAAACTATGCATCTGCCTGGGGTTGACCCAAGAGACCTGTTGAAAAGTAAAAGCAAAGGGAGACTTGAGAACTGGTGGCAACTGTGAATGTATTCCCTAATCCACACACAGATCCATTAGCAGAGGGAAGAAGACTCCCAAATCAAGGTGTTTTGAGTGCAACCACTGCCAAATCATTGACTCGCCACAGCTATGCAAACACAGGGACAAAGCCCAGAAAGTCAGGGTAAAAATAAAAATGTGAATTTAAAAACAGAGCAAAGATACCAGCAGCCACAGGCCATATAGAGACAGATTTTAAATCTGTGTAAATCTAGGAAGATAAATTAAAAAAAATAAAATAAAACTAAGAAAAATCAAACATCTAGAATTGCTGCAATATATAAAATATCTGCTTTTCAACCAACAATCATGGTTTATGCAAAGAAACAGTAAAGTGTCACCCACTCTGAGGAAGAAAATAGCAACCAATAGAAACAGACCCATTGGGCTCAGATACTGGATTCAGAAGCAAACTCTTGAAAGTAGCTCTTACAATTATTTTTTAAAAATTAAACATTTTTCAAAGAATTAAAGGAAAATATAATGATAATTCTTTAACATATAAAGGATATCAATAGGGAAATGATTCTATAAAAAATGAAATTTCTAGAGTTGAAAAATACAGTAAGAGAAATATAAATTGTATTACATAATCTCAGTGAAAGATTTGAGATGGCAAAAAAAAGTGTACTTGAAGATAGAGAAATTATCCTATTCAAAAAACAGAAAAATGAAGCAAAAGAAGAAATATAATGACACAGCCATAAAAGAGAGGATATTTTTAGCAATGACCCAGACTCAAGGACATAGACTGTAGCTTTAAATAGAAGAAGAAAAAACAGGGAATGTAAACTAGTACAACCACTATGGAAAACAGTATGGAGTTTCCTTAAACAACTAAAAGTAGAACTACCATTTAATCCAGCAATCCCACTACTGGGTATCCATGCAAAGGAAAAGAAGTCATTATATGAAAAACACATGCACACACATGTTTATAGCAGCACAATTTGCAATTCGAAAGATATAGAACCAACCTGGGTGTCCATCAATCAATGAGTGGGTAAAGAAAATGTTGTACACACACACACACACACACACATACACACACACACACACACCATGGAATACTACACAGCCATAAAAAGGAATGAAATAATGTCTTTTGCGGCAACTTGGGTGAAGCTGGAGGCCATTATTCTAAGTGAAGCAACTCAGGAATGGAAAACCAATACCGTGTGTTCTCACTTGTACGTGAGAGCTAAGCTATGAGAATGCAAAGGCATAATAATGATATAGTGGACTTTGGGGACTTGGGGTGGGGCAGGGAAAAAGGTTAGGAGGAGGGTGAGGGATAAAAGACTACATATTGGGTATAGTGTATACTGCTCAGGATATAGGTGCATGAAAATGTCAGAAATTACCACTAGAGAACTTACCCATGTAACCAGAAACCACTTGTACCCCCAAAACTATTGAAATAAAATAAAAATTATTTAAAAAAGAATATCTACATGAAGAAAACATGCAAACAAACAAAAATCTTAAAATTTTACCTGCTTATAGATAACCATTAATAATAGCTTGGTATATCTCTCCGCCTTTGGCGTGTGTATGTATATTTTTGAGCATAACATTTTAGTTTACTTCATTTGCTAAAACTAATGAAAACTGAATTTGGATTATTGAGACAAAAATCAACTGCAGAAAAGCACTGATTTTACAAAAATAAATATTGGTAGGGTCGTGGGGGTTTTTGGGTTTTTTGGTTTTTTTTTAGTGTTTTAGGTTTTTTGTTTGTTTGTTTTGTTTTGCTATGTGATGTTTGGGAACTACCACTTAATGAATTTGACAGATGAAGTTTGAACATATGGGTAGGGAAATAAGCCAATGATTTGAATTACTTATCTATACAGAATAAATAGTTTTAAGATTTAAGACCATATGAAATAAACTGGTTAAACTAGAAAACAGAAAAAATGGTATTAATGAGAGAAAGAGCATGGTAGCACTTTTTATATTAGAGATCATAGGTAAATATCAGCTGTTATAATTTTTATTAAATATCAAACATCAACCGGGCATGGGTGACTCACGCCTGTAATCCCGGCAGTTTGGGAGGCCAAGGCAGACAGATCACCTGGGGTCGGGAGTTCGAGATCAGCTTGACCAACATGGAGAAACCCTGTCTCTAACCCTGTCTATGTATTTGCAGTCTCTAAAAAATACAAAATTAGCTGGGCATGGTGGCACATGCCTGTAATCCCAGCTACTCGAGAGGCTGAGGCAGGAGAATTGCTTGAACCCGGGAGGCGGAGGTTGCAGTGAGCTGAGATCGTGCTATTGCACTCCAGCCTGGGCAACAAGAGCAAAACTCCACCTCAAAAAAAAAAAAAAAAAATCAAACATCATTTTACCAGAAAACGAAACAAATTATTGCATAATAGAGAATCATGAACCAAAATCAACTGTATTTACCTAATAAAGTTCTGGTTGGCAGTTAAAATAATAATAAGAGAAAGAGAGAGAGAAGAGCCTCAGAGAACTGTAAAATTATGTCAGATATCCCAACATACATGAAATGAGAGTTCTAGAAAGATAGGAGATAGAGAAAAGAGGGCCAGAATTTTTTGAAATAATAATGCTAAAAGTCCCCAAATTTGATTAAAAAAAAAACAAACCTACAAATACGAGAAGTTCAAATGAACACAAAGTAAGGTAAACACAAAGAAAACTGCACCTAGACACATCATAGTCAAACTGCTGAAAGCCAAGGACAAAAGAAAATCCTGAAAGTGGCAAAAGAAAAATGAGTCATCGGGGGAAAAACAATGTGACATAGAGCTGACTTCTCATGAGCAACACAGGAGATCATAAGGCATTGGAATGATATATTTAAGATGCTAAGTGAGGGAGAAACTGTCAACCAAGAATTCTGTATCCAATGAAACTGTCCTTCAAAAAGGAAAGTGAAATAAAGACATTCCCAGAAAAACAAAAGTGAGAGAATTTGTTAGTAGCAAACCTGCCCTCCAAGAAATATTAAAGGACGTTCTTCAGAGTGAAAAGAAATTACAGGAGAGTGTAACTCTGATATGTAGAAAAGAATGAAGATGAGAAATTTTAAAAATATGTAAAAAAGGCTATACACACAATTTTCTTAATTTCTTTTAAAAATATGATTAAAGCAATAATTTTATACTATATTGTTGATATTATATAAATGCAATATATATGACAGTGATAGCACAAAATAAGGGGAGGAAATGGTACTATATCAGAGCAAATTGGCTATAGTTTACTGAAATTAAGTTAGTATTAGCCTGAAAGAGATTGTGTTAAGTTAAAGATACAAGTCTCGGTTCATTTGGTGCAACTATAACAAAATACTACAGATTACATAATTTATAATGAGTAGAAATTATTCTCGCAGTTCTGGCATCTGGGAAGTCCAAGATCAAGGTGCCAGCATCAGTCAAGGGCCTTCTTATTGCATCATTACATGACAGATGGCAGAAGAGCAAGAGAGAAGAAAGACCTTGCCCTTCAACTTCTAACTCTTTTATAAGGGTCCTGAAACCACCTTTGCAAAAAATTATAGCAGTGAGAAAATTATGACTGTGAAAGAGATCTGACCTAACCAATTCCATCTTGCCTTTAACCTCCACACTGCCCCTGATTATTCCTGGGCATGAGCTAAGCTAACTTTGGGAGAAATTTAGTTTATAGTTTAAATGATAATAGCCCCTTCCAAAACCAAATTGCCTTTGTAAAACTAATAAAAATCCACCAGGTTAGGAGGATGAGAGGAGCCTAAATTCTGCTAAGATATACACATAGTTAAATGATTACCGGACATTATTCCGGAGATCACAAGACTTACAGCTTCCCCAATTACTAGAACCTAAGATTGGCCTTTTGAGATGTCTTTTCAGGCTTTTGCATTTCTGATGACTGGATGGCCTCATCTGAACCAGTGGCTCTTCTAAGGCCCCCACCCAAAACTGGACTCAGCACTTTAGGACCATTTTCCACATCCCTACAATTGCATCCCCAACCAATTAGCAGCACCCATTCTGTAGCCACTGCCTGCCAAACTATCCTTGAAAAACCCTAGACTCTGAATTTTGAAGGAGGGTGGGACAGATTTGAGTAATAATAAAACTCTGGTCTCCTGTTTAGCCAAATCTATGTGTATTAAATTCTGCATTGCAATTCCCCTATCTTGTTAATTAGGCTCTATCTGGGCAGTGGGCACAATGAATCCCTTAAGCAGTTATAGCTCTCATCTTATCCATGAGGGCTCCACATTCTTGACTTAATTACCTTTTGTTTGTTTGTTTTGAGACAGAGTCTCATTCTGTCACCCAGGCTGGTGTGCAGTGGCTACTCACTGCAGCCTCCACTTCCCAGGTTCAAGCAATTCTCATGCCTCAGCCTCCCGAGTAGCTGGGATTACAGGTGTACATCAGCACGTCTGGCTAATTTTTGTATTGTTTTTTTAGTAGAGATAGGGTTTCACCATGTTGGCCAGGCTGGTCTTGAACTCCTGACCTCAAGTGATCTGCCTGCCTCAGCCTTCCAAAGTCCAGGGATTACAGACATGCACCACTGCACCCAGTCTCTTAATTACCTCTTAATAATATCACTTTGGGAATTAGGTTTTAACCTACAAATTTTGGAGGAGACACAAACATTCAAACCATAGTACACATTGTATTCCTTAGAATAACCAATAAAAAAGTAATTTAAACTATTTTAGGTGAAATAAATAAACGTAAAACTGTTAAGTAAAATTAAGTAATTTTTTAATGAGATGATGCCTTATTCTGTCACCCAGGCTGGAGTACAGGGGCATAAACATAGCTCACTGTAATGTTGAACTTCTGGGCTCAAGCAATTCTCCCACCTCAACATTATGAGTAGCTAGGACCATGAGTATGCACCACCATATCCAGCTAATTTTTTAAATTATTTCAGAGATTGGGTCTCACTATGTTACCCAGGCTGGTCTTGAACTCTTGGCCTCAAGTGATCCTTCCACCTCAGCTTTGTGAGCAGTTGGGATTACAGGCAAATTAAGTAAAGTTAAAATGTTAAAAATATAGCTAAGAAATCAACAAATGAATTAAAAGTGTACACTAAGCTGGGCACAGTGGTGTGTGGCTATAGTCCTAGCTACTAGGGAGGCTGAGGCAGGAGGATTACTTGAGCCTAGGAGTTTGAGGCCAGTCTGGGCAATCTGGGCAATATGCAAAATCCCATCTCTAAACAAAGAAACAAACAAACCAGAAAAGGAGGAACAGAGGAACTCAACAACAACAAAAAACAAGCAATTCAATTAAAAAACAGACAAAGGACATGAATAGACATTTCTCCAAAGAATATATACAAATGATAAATAAACATATGAAAATATGCTAAACATTATTAGTCATTAGGGAAATGTAGTTCAAAACCACAATGACATACTACCATATACTCATTAGGATGGCCACTATTTAAAAAAAAAAAAAAAAGAAAGAAAGAAAGAAAATACAAGTGTTGCCGAGGGTGTGGAAAAATTGGAAACTCTGTGCACTTCTGGAGAGAATGTCAAATGGTGCAGCTGCTGTAGAAGACAGTATAATTGTGCCTTTAAAAATTAAAAATAGAATTAGCATGTGATCCAGGCATTCCATTTCCGAGCTTATACCCAAAAGAATTTAAATAAGGAACTTGAAGAAATATTTGTACACCCATGTTCATAGCAGTATTATTTGCAATAGTCAAAATATGGAAGTAACCCATGTACATCACTGAACAAATGGGTAAGTAGAATGTGGTAAAGAGATACAAAAGAATATTATTCAGCCTTGAAAAGAAGGAAATTCTGACACATGCTACAGTATGGATGGGCTTTGAGGGCATTATGTTTAGAGAAATAAGCCAGTCACAAAATGACAAACACTTTATGATTACACTTAGATAAGGCTACTAGAGAAGTCAGATTCATGGAGATAGAAAGTAGAATGGTGGCTACCTGGGGCTGTGCACAGGAGAGAATTGGAACTTATTATTTAATGTGTATAAAGTTTCCATTTTGCAAGAAAAGAGAAATTAATGGTTGCACAACAATGTGAATATACTGAACTGTACACTTTAAAATGGTTAAGATGGCAAATTTTATGTTCTGTGTATTATGCCACAATCAAAAACAGTAATAATAAAAAGGAGGAACAAAGAAACAAGAAAGAAAAGACATACAGAAAACAAACTTCAAAATAACAAGTGTAAATCAAACTATGTCAGTAATTACATTAAATGTAAATGGACTAAACTTTGCAATCAAAAGGAAAAGACTGCCAAGCTGGATTCAAAACCAAAAGCAAGTCCCACTATAGATTGTCTAAAAGAGACATACTCTAGATTTAAAGACACTCATCATTTGAAAGAAATAAGATGGAAACAGATATACTGTGCAAGGAGTGATCACAAGAAAGTTGAATCAGCTTTTAACAACACACAAAATATACTTCAAGACACTGCACCCAGCCAATCTTTTTTTTTTTTTTTTTTT
>NW_012102665.1:412968-422354 GCF_000951045.1 Mandrillus leucophaeus | reverse complement strand
TATATATTATGTATTTTTTACAAATATACAATTTTTTCCTGGAGGACTGTGGCAGGGTTCCACCATCTTGCAGCTGCCTGAGACACGGATTCTGTTTTTAAGTCCTTATTAAACGTTTCTTTCTGAGAAAATGGAATTGTCAGCCTCTTTCTTTGACCTCTCAGCTCCCTCAATCTTTGGGAGCAGGTTTGCACAGCCCGGCTTACTGCAGAACATTTGGTGAACTAGCCAGGAACTGAGATCAAGAAATGGGCGAAGGCACCGAAGCATCTTGTGGGGAGGCCCCAGGGTGGCGCCACATCTGTGTGGGACGGTGCAGCTCACATTTTAGATGCTTGCAGACCATGGCGTGAGTACAGGGATGCTCCCAAATGCTGGCAGGCTTAGAATGACTTTTAGCCAAGAGCCACGTACCCCACTGTGGCAAGGGAGGGCAGAAAGGGGCAAGCAGCTCTGCAGTGGGGCAGCCACCTCCGTGCACAGAATGGAAGCCCAGCTAGCAGCAGAAGCAAAAGTAAAAGAACTTGAAGAGGATGCCAGGCATGGTGGCTCTCACCTGTAATCCCAGCACTCTTGGAGGCCAAGGAGGGAGGATTGCTTGAGCCCAGGAGTTTGGGGCTACAGTGAGCCGTGATTATGCCACTGCACTCCAGCCTGGGCAATAGAGCAACACCCTGTCTCTAAAACAAGAAATTTTAAAAATTAATTAATTAATGAACTCAGTGATCAGAACTCAGCTTAATTAAAAGCTGGTATTATGGTTGTGTTGTGTGTGGGGGAAAAAAGCTGATTTTTTTTATTTCTTATTTTTTTTAGACAGAGTCTTACTCTGTTGCCCAGGCTGGAGTAGAGTGTCACTATCGTGGTTCTCTGCAGCCCTGATCTCTGGGCTCAGGAAATCCTCCCGCCTCAGCCTCCCATTGTATTTGGCAGTGCAGGAACATATTACCACACCCAGCTAATTTTAAAAACTTTCTGTGAAGACGAAGTCTCACTATGTTGCTCAGGCTGGTCCTGAACTCCCAGGCTCAAGTGGTGGTACCTCTGCCTCAGCCTTCCAAAGTGTTGGGATTACAGGTGTGAGCCACCACACCCAGCTTTCTTCTCTTTTTGCATCCTCTGTCTGAGAATTTGTTCTCAGTTGACTGAGCATCCCCCTTTTTAAAACAATTTATATGTTTGGTCCCTCTGTGTGGTGCCTTTCTTGTTGGTATGACTTTTGCCTTTTGGAAAGCTTGAAATTGCCCCAGTTTGACTCCTCTAAGACTTAGTTTTCAATTTCCTTCCATTCCGCTCCTCCTTCATTTGCTATCTTCAAGACCACGTGAAGGAATCTAGAGAAGACTTCTAGCAACCCTGAGACCCCTTAAGAACATAGAAAAGGGTGTCACACATCCCCTTTTGGGGGTCTTCTGCCTTCCATATGGGGTCCCAAGAGTTGAGGGGAGGTTTCTCTTGGGTCTAGAGCTCTGTTCTCTTTTGCAGTGATGTTGGATATAAAACACTCCAGGAATAAATGCTTGGTGCTGCAAAGTAAAACCAGCACTCAGGCAAAAGTTTAATCCTCTCAGCAAGGCAATTTACTTCTGCAGAAGCGTGTCACTCACGTCAATCAAGATCACAAGTGCACACAGAACAAAGGACACCAGGGGATTTTTATCCTTAATGCAGTCCCTGTTCCTGTGCCACACCCACATGGGCTGGGGTCGGACTGCACAATTTGAGCTGACCTGATTGGCTACTTGTACATATTTTCCTAAATATAGCAGGGGAGGGGGACGTGAGGTACAGAGGTGGATTGAGTGAGACGTGCAGTTTCGGGGGAACAATGGGTACAGGTAACCAAGGGAACAGATGTGAGTTACTGATTAGAGCTGATGTGAAAGGGAAGGCTGTTTACGGTGAGTAGGGGCAAGGAAGAACAAGAACGTTGAGTTTGAGAACAAAGGGTAGGGAAGTCAACAGGCTAAACCCTTTGAAGAGAAACTCAGAAAGATTTATTGTTTCTTATGAGTCAGTTCTCTGGTCTCTTTAGCTTTGGGAGTACCAGGGATGCCTTTGTGCTATGAGAGAACATGATCTTTGGGTATGCAGTGGCTGAAAAGTCACCAGTGAGGGCTGCGGTTTTGGAGGTTTATAATGAGTGGTTATGACTGCAGGGGGCTACTCGTTTCTCTGCATGTTTAGATAAGAAAAGCATGGCTTGGACACCTAGAGGCTACGTATCTTAGTCGATTTTGCATTGCAATAAAATAATCACCTGAGGCTGGGTCGCTTACGTAGAAAATAGGTTTATTTCACTTACAGTTTTGCAGGCTGTCCAAGAAGCATTGTGCTGGCATCTGCTTCTGGTGAGGGCCCCGGAAAGCTTCCACTCATGGCAGAAAGTGAAGGGGAGCAGGAGAGAGAAAGGAAAAGAGGGAGGGAGGTGCCGGCTTCTTTCACAGTCAGTTCTTTCTGGAACTAAGAGTGAGAACTCACTTTTGAGAGAATGGCACCAAGCCATTCATGAGGGATCTGCCCCTGGATTCCAAATGCCTTCTACCAGGCCTCACTTCCAACCTGGGGGATCAAATTTCAACATGAGATTTCGAGGGCACAACTATCCATTCTATAGCACTATGGAAACACTTGCCACCAAGGGACAAGACTCCCATGGGGGATGGGCTGATCACAGAATGGGCTGCTTGGCGCTGACTTGCCCACCAGCCTCAG
Source organism: Mandrillus leucophaeus (assembly GCF_000951045.1). Taxonomy (NCBI): domain Eukaryota; kingdom Metazoa; phylum Chordata; class Mammalia; order Primates; family Cercopithecidae; genus Mandrillus; species Mandrillus leucophaeus. Next base: position 419,639 of record NW_012102665.1, on the reverse strand, counting down.
GGGAACGTCCATGCAATGAGATGCACTATGGGAGCATTGCACTGCCCAGGCCTGTGCTGTTTCCCTCTTCAGGGGAATGTGAAAAGAGACCCAAAGTGAGCACGTGCTGTTGGGAAAATGGTGCCCGATACACTTCCTCCATGCAGGGTTTCCACAGACCTTCAATTTGCAAAAGATGGTGGTGTCTGCGAAGCACAGATAAACAACAAAAGTTGAAGGTTTGTTCAAAGCAAAGTGAAGCAAAATAAAACGAGGTCTGCTTGTTATAAGATTCATAAAAGAAAACCCAGAGAGCTCTGCTCCAGTCACTATTGCTACTAACAACCTACCCCAAAACATAGTGGTTTAAAAGAACAAGAATCATTTCTTTAGCTCACAGATCTGTGTTTGGGGCTGAGTTTTATTGGGGGCGCTCCTCTCGGATCCGCGTGGTGTCAACGGAAACAGACTGAAGGCTGAAACTGATTAAACTCTTCTTAACTCTCCTTGTGATAGTAAAACTCCGTTTTCTATACTCACTGCCTCTGACTTTCTCCTGCCCTGTTCTCCTTTTAAAATTATTTTTAATGATTCATTTTGAAATAATTCCAAGCATAGAGAAAATTTGCCAGAAAGGTGAAAAGACTCCCATCCTCCCCAGTTATTAGTACAATTAATAATAACAGATTCCCCAGTTATTAGTGCAGCCACTATGGAGAACAGTATGAAACTTCCTTAGAAAACTACAAATAGAACTACCCATACCCACCAATCCCACTGCTACCCATTTACCCAAAGGAAAGGAAGTCAGTGTATCAAAGAGGCATCTGTGCCCCTGTATTTATTGCAGCAGTAATCATAATAACCTGGATGTGGAATCAAACCAGGTGTCCAACAACAGATGAATGCATAAAGAAAATGTGGTGTATTTACACAATGCAATGCTATTCAGCCATAAAAAAGCGTGAAATCCTGCCATTCATGGCAACATGGATGGAACTGGAGGACGTTATGTTAAGGGAAATGAGGCAGGAACAGAAGGTTAAACACCACATGTTCTCGCTCATATGTGGAAGCTAGAAAAAGTTGATCTTGGTTGGGCACGGTGGCTCATGCCTGTAATACCAGCACTTTGGGACCCTGAGGCAGGAGGATCCTTTGAGTCCAGGAGTTCAAGACCAGCCTGGGTAACATAGCAAGAATCCCGTTTCTATCAAAAAAAAATTTTTTATTTCATAGAAGTAAAAAATAGAACAGAGGTTACTAGAGGCTGAGAAGGGTATGGGGAAGGGGGGATAGGGAGAGATTTGTCCAAGTATACAAAATTACAGTGAGATAGGAGGAATGAGGTTTAGTGTTCCATACCACTATAGCATGACTGTAGTTACAAATAATACATAGCTTCAAATAGCTAGAAGGAGGATATTGAATGTTCCCAACACAAAAAAATGATAAATGCTTGAGATCATGGATCTTCTAATTACCCTAATCTGAGCACTACATATTATATATATCAAAACATCACTATGTATCCCATAAATATGTACAATTATTATTCAATTGAAAAAATAAAGTTAACATAAAAAACCTTTTAAAAGTTATGTTTACACTACACTGTAGTCTACTAAGTGTGCGATAACATTATGTCTAAAAAAGTACATACCTTAATTTTAAAATATTGCTAAAAAATGCTGACACAGAGATGACAAGTGAGCATATGTTGTTAGAAAAATGGTGCTGATGGACTTGATTTATGCAGGGTTGCCACAAACCTCCAATTTGTGAAAAATGCAGTACCTGTGAAGGGTAATAAAGCAAAACACAATAAAATGAGGTATGCCTGTATAAGAGAGAAATTAAGTATAATGACACAAAAAACATGTTAATAGCTATTTTATAATTTTCAAAATTATTTTATATTTCATAAACCCATTGTTATAAGCCCAAATTTGACTTTTAAAATGTAACAACTGATATATGCCATGTTCTTTGGTTAAAATTAATTAGGCAAGAAAAACATAACAATGTGATGTTATCTAGCTGTGTTTGTTATGTTTTGATCCTTTAGAATAAGATATTCTAATTAGTCTGATTAGACTGATTAGTATAGCCTGATTTGAATAGTCATGCTCTAGGAAGACTAAGAATGAAAAAAAGTTTAATTAAGAACAAATTAAGTAGTCATTACTTTGTTGATTCTTGTCTAATTATAATATATAATTGAATCTCTCACCTAAATTAGCATTTCTTTCCTTCTTTCTCTTTCTCTCTTTCCTCTTCTTTTTTTTTTTTCGGGGGGGAGACATAGGGTCTCACTCTGTCACCAGGCTGACGTGCAATGGTTCAATCAACAGCTTACTTCAGTCTCAACCTCCTGAGCTCAAGCAATCCTCCTGCCTCAGCCTCCTGAGTAGCTAAGACTATAAGGCACATGCCACCATGTCTGGCTTAAACTAGCATTTCTAACTAAAGAATTTGTTCATTTGTAAACAACATTAGAAACAAAAAAGATATGCAAATAATTGAAGAATCATTAGGAGTTAAACATGTACTTTTGAAAATTTGACATTGGAAATATCTAAAATCATGAAATATGTAATAGGCTAATATTTAAAAATCTATGCTTTAGTAAATATCAAGTATACAAACAAATTTGCTTATCCAGAAGTTGATCTAGATTCAAAAGATAGGAGATACAATGCCAATATAAAGTTTTCCTGTCATTTTATACTACTTTCCTGTTTATTTTTTAAAAGTTGCTTAATATACATTTTCTCATTTGTCCCTTTAAAACCTGTATCTTGAAAACAATAATTCATTTGTCGTTTTGAAATAGCAGGCATCTCAGCTATTATATTTATTATTATTATTACTTGTTTTTTTTTTTTGAGACAGAGTCGCCCAGGCTGAAGTGCAGTGGTACGATCTGGGCTCACTGCAACCTCCACCTCCCAGATTCAAACGATTCTCTGCCTCAGCCTCCCGAGTAGCTGGGACTACAGGTGCATGTCACCATGCCCAGCTAATTTTTGTATTTTTAGTAGAGACGGGGTTTTGCCATGTTGGTCAGGCTGGTCTCAAACTCCTGACCTCAGGTGATCTGCCTGCCTCTGCCTCCCAAAATGCTGGGATTACAGGTGTGTGCCACCACACCCGGCCATTTATCTTATTATTGAATGAAATTTACATCCTCTTGAAATACTATTTTAGTTATCTTAGCAATTTCTGGGACTTTTGATGCATTAATGAGTTTGTTACCTTACTAGCTACAGAATGTTGTGACATGCAGTAGTAGAAAGTCAGGGGTAAGGTCCCCGATTGCAAAGCTACTAGTCCACTAGATATAAGATAATCTTTTCTGTCAGAGAACCTTATCAATGGAAAAACGACTTGACCACCAAAACGTCTCTGCTACCAACACAGCAGCCCTTAATGAAGGATAGCCTTGAGGCATAGTAGTTGGCTAGACAGCAAATGTGAGCAATTAAGGACCCCCAGATATACAAGAAAATAAACTGCAAAAACGAAAATACTAAGGTAGACAAACAGACAAACTGTTTTTTGTAGGAAAAAGTGGTAAGTCAGGGTTTTCTATCATATCAATTTGAAATTATTTTCAATTTAAAATGCCATATATAGCCAACCTATCAATTGAATGAGAAAGCAAAATTAGGATATTTGTACACGTCCAAGAACTTAGAAAGTATAGCACCCACACATTCGTTTTTAGGAAGATTTTGAGGATGTATATATTAGTGAAATATGTAGACAGCCAAGAGAAAGGAAGATATGGGATACAACAAAGATTTAAACTGACCTAGAAGCCTATTAAGAAGAAGACATGCTTCTTTTTCAAATCAGATAAAACAAAGGCACTTAGAGGCCGGGTGTGGAGGCTCATGTCTGTAATCGCAGTACTTCGGGACGCTGAGGCCAGTGGATCACTTGAGGTCAGGAGTTTTGAGACCAGCCTGACCAACATGGTGAGAACCCCTCCTCTCATCTTTACTAAAAATACAAAAATACTCAGGTGTGGTGGTGCATGCCTGTAGTCTCAGCTACTCGGGAGGCTGAGGCAGGAGAATTGCTTGAACCCAGGAGGCGAAGGTTGTAGTTAGCCAAGATCGTGCCACTCTATTCCATCGTGGGTACCAGAGTGAGACTCCATCTCCATTTCAAAAAAAAAAAAAAAGCAAAAGGCAATTAGAAATGCCAAGCAAAACAGAAGATTGTACAGGATAGTCTTGATTCAAACATGAAACATGCTAAAATGTAATTGTAACATTTTGAGCAATTGATAGTGTTTTAGAAGAGAGTATTTTTTGCCCATGATTCTAGAACTTCTTTCAGTTGACACTGGAGTGCTGACATTGACCATATAGAGGAGGAAACAGAATCTTAGCATATTTTTTAAAAGCTCTCTGATTAATAATACCTACATATTATAATAATGTGCATGCTATTTAATGGTTTTCAACTTTAAAAAGTCAACCAATAGACAATTCACAGAAGACTTAATACTGGAACCCAAGTTGCAGAGAGTCTTATATCCTGGATTGGCAAGGAATATTGTATAAAGTTAATGGATCATGAAATAGAGGCTTAAGTGTTTCATTTCAAATTACAAAGATTAAAAAAAAGAAAAAGACATAAGCAAAATAATAATAAAAATTGAGAGGAGAAAGGCAATAGTATGGGTTAAATCCTCATCTTTTAGAGCAGGGACTTGTTAGATGTTATCCATCTAATCTAAAAATAGTAGTATGGAAATATAAAATTTAGAATCTTGAAGGTAATGATCAAGAGAACAAAATATAGAAAAATGATTGCCTATGAGGGTAGGCCTAGGGTGGGAAGGAGACATAGACTTTTCATCACAAACCCTGCTATACTCTGATTTTTTTACTTTTTATTTTTTTCATTGCTCATCAGCTGACTTTAAGCTGTACTCTTTTTTAAAAGTAATTTACATATATCATGTTGATACAAATTTGTTTAAATGAGAAAAAATTTAGATGGAAATGTATTTGCATGATGGCATCAGAAAATAGACCAAAGCAGCTATTTCCAATGCTTGCAATTTTTGGTTTTAGAAAACCTGGTTGGCTTATTTTTGTAATTTTTCAGTTTTGTTTCTAAATGAGGAGCTAGAGAAGATCTCAAACTGCTATTGGTGCTATTGGTTGTCATTTGTTCAGAAATCATACATTGTGAGTACAGATCTTCTTTTCTTTGTAAGTAAAAAGCCAAATTGAATTTTTTTTTTTTTACTATATAGTAGTATTTTCTCTTTTAACATCGATGTTTGAAGAACCAGAGATAGTTTGATATGCTATGTAAGAATTATGACCAGATAAATATATGGTATAGATCTAGTGGAAAATATCTTGACAGGAACTTGAAAAATTATCATTTTTGTGTTCCTTGTTAAATTGTTTGTGATTGAACAAAGCATTCCTTATGCTTCCCCACTTTTAAAAAATTGTGGTCAAATATATGTAACATTGAAATTAGCCATTTTAACCATTTTTAAGCATACAGATAGTGGCATTAAGTACATTCACATTCTTGTGCTACCATCACCACCAGACATTGCCAGAACTTTTTTATCTTCCCCAGCTGAAACCCTGCACCCATTAAACAACTTCCCACTGCCCCTGCCTTACTCCTGTGACCATGCCTCTACTTTCTGTCTCTATGAATTTGACTACTGTAGGTATCCAACGTAAGTGGAATCATACAATATTTGTTTTTTTGTGTCTGGCTTATTTCACCTAGTATAATTCAAGTCTCCTTTATGTTGTAACATGTCAGAATTTCATTCCTTTTAAAGATGATTTCATGATATGTACATACTACTTTTCATTTACTCATTTATCAGTGAATGTTTGGGTTATTTCCACCTTTTGGCTATTGTGAATAAGGCTGTTGTGAACATTGGTGCATAAATATCTGTTTGAGTTTCTGCTTTAAATTCTTCTGGGTATATACCCAGAAGTGGAACTGCTGGATCATATGGTAATTCTATGTTTGACTTTCTTTTTTGAGATGGAATTTCACTCTTGCCACCCAGGTTGGAGTGCAATGGTGTGATCTTGGATCACCTGAACCTCTCCTCCCAGTTCAGGTGATTCTCCTGTCTCAGCCTTCTGAGTAGCTGGGACTACAGGCATGCACCACCATGCCTGGCTAATTTTGTATTTTTAGTAGAGATGGGGTTTTGCCATGTTGGACAGGCTGATCTCCAACTCCTGACCTCAGGTGATCCGCCCGCCTCAGCCTCCCAAAGTCCTGGGATTACAGGTGTGAGCCACTGTGTCCTGCCTGTTTGACTTTTTTGAGCAACCAACATCTTGTCTCCCATAGTGACTGCACCACTTTGCATTCCCACCAACAGTGCACAAGGGTTCCAACTCTCCACATCCTCACCAACACTTGTTATTTGCTGTATTTTTAAGAAAGAATAGTCATCCTAATGAGCGTGGAGCGGTATCTAATTTGGTTTCGCTTTGCATTTCCCTAATGATGAGTCCTGTGCTTATTGGCCATTTGCTTTTTGTTTTGTTTTGTTTTGTTTTTGAGAGTCTCGCTCTGTTGCCCAGGCTAGAGTACAGTGGCATGATCTCGGCTCACTGCAACCTCCACCTCCTGGGTTCCAGTCATTCTTGTGCCTCAGCCTCCCGAGTAGCTGA
>NW_012102665.1:400767-411953 GCF_000951045.1 Mandrillus leucophaeus | reverse complement strand
TAAACCCAGTGCTTTGGGAGGCTACTGTGGGAGGACCAGTTGCAGCCAGGAGTTTGAGACCAGCCTGGGCAACATAGCAAAACCCTGTCTCTACAAAAAAAAAAAAAAAAGCTTTTTAATTAGCCAGACATAGCAGCGTACACCTATAGTCTCAGCCACTAGGGAGGCTGAGGTGGGGGGACTGCTTAATGCCAGGAGTTTGAGGCTGCAGTGAGCTATGATTGTGCCACTGCGCTCCAGCCTAGGGGAAAGAGTGAGACTCTGTCTTTAAAAAACTGGAATAAAAACAATGACCGTTCTATTGTCATCAAGTGTATGCCCTTTAGCCCTCTGTTGGGGTAAATAAAGCCCTGCTCTATTAAATAAATAAATAAATAAATAAATAAATAAAGCTCTAGTAAACCTGATTGCCAAAGTCACTGCTTTGAAATCATCCCAGGACTCACCAGGAGCGCCCTCTTCAGGACTGGGAAATCCTGCTCGAAAATTCTCAGGCTTCCCCTTTCCCCCAGATGAGCCATTCCCCCTGGATAGCTCTATCGCCCTATAGTGGGGAGGAGAATTTGAAATTCAGTTTTACAGTAGTCAATATTAAATAATGAAATTCAGAAAATAGGATGAAAGTGTAGAGTTTAGTGCAAAGCTTGAGGATAGCCACCCGGTAAATGCAGACTCCAGATGAATAGGGTCAGCATTTTAAAGTAGAGATGTTGGCTGGGCGTGGTGGCTCATGTCTGTAATCCCAAGGCTTTGGGAGGCCAAGGCGGGAGGATCACTCGAGGCCAAGAGTTTGAGACCAGCCTGGGCAACATACTGAGACCCCATTACTAAAAAAAGTAAAAAAAAAAAATTAGCCAGGCATGGTGGCACGTGCCTGTGGTCTCAGCAGCTACTCAGGGGGCTGAACCAGGAGGATCACTTGAGCCCACGAGTTCAAGGTTATAGTGAGCTATGATGGCACCACTGTACTCCAGCCTCGGTGACAGAGCAAGACCCTGTATCTAAAATAAATAAATAAATAAATAAAGTGGAGAAGCTAATGTCTCCCTTATATAGGCAGAGACAGAAAAGTTTTAGCAGGATTGTAACATTTTTTATACAAGACCAGAGCATATGTTACAGCAATTTGATTGACTACAGATTGCTACATTCCAAAGAAGATGATTTCTCTGTGAGGAGGGGTAATGGTCTGAGGGGCTCTGATTCTGGTGCTACCTGGTCTTTCTAATTATTTACAGGAAAAAAGGCAGAAGTTGCAGCTGCATGCCACGTAACTTAGACCACACAGCCACATTCTTCTCAAGGCTCAGAATAATTTAAGGTTCTAATAGCTTTAAGTTTGCATGATTTAATTTCACACAATTTAAAAATGACATCAGCCCTTCTTCCAAGAGAATTACACTTTGTGAAATCCCCTCTGTGCTAACTTTAGAAAAATTCAAATCTCGACTCAGTATCTGGCTCACAGGGTCTCCCATCCACGAGGCAAGCCACGGCACTTGTGTGGCCATGAAAACGGAGCCGGGACCACGAAAGACACATCTACTCGGCTTCCTGTCTTTGACCCTGCTCCAACATTCATGGCATTGTCACACTTTATTAACTTATAAAAGCTAACTAACTACTCAGGAAATTCAGCGCTGCCCTAGGAAAAGCAAATTGCCAGTTATTTTGATATCAGAAGCTGTTTGATAGTTCTGTGAAAGGAAAGCCCAACTGTGATCTTAGGGAAATTAATTTTAAGAAACATAATTTTCAAAGGTGATAATTATTTTTCAAGAATATTGCTGACCATTGACATCTGAAATAGGCTTTTGGGTTTTTTGTGTTTGTTTTTTGTGTTTTGCCTTTCACAAAGATTATTTCGACATTTTTGCTTCTGGGAATTTCTTTCTTGGCAACACATATAAAAGCATTAAACTGGATGAAGTTGACATTCTCAGCATTTGAAGTTTGTCTTTGATGCCTTCAAAAAAGAGAGCAAATGACATAAAAGGGAAGAGGAAGGCCATTTAACATCATTAAACCTTCTTTGAAAGTTTAATAGACTTGTGCTATGGAAAACTAAAATGAAACAAAAGTATTTTTCAAAATGATGGAATTTGGGGATCTCCACTCAACGTTCCCCAGTCTCTCCTTTGCAGAGATGTAGGGGCTGAGGACATGCAGGTTGCTCCCCCAGGACATGGGCTGGTTAGTAGGAAAGGGGGTTTTAGAGGCAGGCTCCAGCAGGTCACTGCAAGTCTGGGCGAGTGGTCTCACCGAAGGCCTCACTCTCCCTAGCCCTCCCCATCCTTTACACAGACTGCTTCTTAATCCTAAATCAGCTGCAGGAAACAAAGGAGCACCACCAACAGCCTTTTGTTTCTTTCTCTTTTTTTTTTTTTTTTTTTGAGATGGTGGCTCCCTCTGTCACCCAGGCTGGAGTGCAGTGGCCAGATCTTGGCTCACTGCAACCTCCACTCCCAAGGTTCCAGTGATTCTCCTGCCTCAGCCTCCCCAGTAGCTGGGAAATGCCACCACGCCCTAATTTTTGTATTTTTAGTGGAGACAGGATTTCACCATGTTGGCCAGGCTGGTCTCAAACTCTGACATCATGTGATGTGCTGGCCTTGGCCTCCCAAAGTGTTGGGATTATAGGCGTGTAATCCCACCATGCCAGGCCCACCAACAGCCTTTTTTTTTTTTTTAAAGACAGGGTCTCACTCTGTCACTCAGGCTGGAGTACAGTGAAGCAATCCTGGCTCACTGCAACCTCCGCCACCCGGGTTCAAGCGATTCTCCTGCCTTAGCCTTCCGAGTAGCTGGGATTACAGGTGCGCACCACCACGCCCAGCTAATTTTTGTATTTTTAGCAGAGATGAGGTTTCACCATTTTGGCCAGGCTGGTCTCTAACTCCTGGCCTCAAGTGAGCCACCTGTCTGGGCCTCCCAAAAGTGCTGGGATTACAGGCGTGAGCCACCGCCCGCGCGGAGCCTTCTAATTATGAAAGATAGGCAGCTTTCCTTTAAAAAATCCAAGATGGCTCTGCATCTAGCAATGTGAAATGCTATAGTCTATTAAGGGAAAAAGCAAGTCACAGAAAAATAAGAGGATTCCATTTACAGTTTTTAAAAATTATATATCTGTGCATATACATAGTTAAAAAAAAAAATGAAATCATGCCATCAATCTAAAGAGGAAACTCAGAGAGACAGACTCGGAAACAAATGAGCTCATTTGGGACTATGCAAGGGATTGCAATCTGTGGAAGCGTGTGCCATGATGGCTCATAAGGTTTAAAAGACAAAGAGAAGACCACGCACGCTGCTTTGAAACAAGACTGTCAGGCCACAGAAGCTCGCTGCAGGAGCTGTCGTCTGTTTGTTGGTGGAGGCGACCGTTGCCAGGTCACTATCCCGTGCTGGTGGCGGATCTGGAATACCGCAGCCTCCACAAGTCCTTGCAACCAGTCCTGATGTGGGTCTACGTGCAGGAACGTCTTGAGATGGGTCCCGTGGCGAGCATGTGGGCGTGAGGGCTTTTCATGGCCTCCCTGCAACTCCATTTTGCTAGAGTTTAGAGTTTGACCTAAGTGACTCCGTTTCGGTACCAGCAACTTTCATAACACACCCCGCCCTTCCCACCCTTTTTTTTTTTGGACAGAGTCTCACTCCGTTGCCCAGGCTGGAGTCCAGTGGCGCAACTAGGCTCCCTGCAACCTCTGCCTCTGGGGTTCAAACGAGCCTCCTGCCTCAGCCTCCCGAGTAGCTGGGATTACAGGCTCCCGACATGACGCCAGGCTACTTTTTGTATTTTTCGTAGAGACAGGGGTTTCATCATTTTGGCCAGGCTGGTCTCGAACTCCTGACCTCAGTGATCCGCCTGCCTCAGCCTCCCAAAGTGCTGTGATTACAGGTGTGGGCCACCGCGCCCGGACTATAACCCCTTTTTAAGGGCAGCTTCTTCCCACCCCTAAGGCAGGTCCGGGCCCATCTCACTGTCCTCTGCTGGGGAACGCTGCTCTGCGCTGGGCCCTCCCTGTTTCCGGAGAGTGGGGCTGCCCCTTCGCCGTGCAGGCCTGGCTGAGGCTGGGCCCGCTTCCTCCTGACAGCTGCAGCCCCCGGGGCTCCCCAGACAAAGACAGTTACACAAAGACACAAAGGAAGGCTTAGAAGAGTCCACGTCCTTGCTAACTCAGAACGGCTCCTGAGCTGCAAAAGATAGGTCCTAAAGCTGGAGCTGTTCCCTGGGAGGGAGGCCTCCGTGTGCCCTCGCCTCTGTCTGAGCTACTCACATCCTCCTCACTGCAGCCTCTCTGCTTGCCCGCCGGCCGCCAGCCACTAGGCTGCACCTCCCCCTCTACAGACTCATGCTTGGATTTCCCGCTCTGCCTGAGGTATCTATGGGACCCCTTCAGTTTGTAAAACTAGGCCTCCTTTTCCACTCTAGAAATTCTCCAGCATAAAATCTGTGCTCTTGGGGAATGAGAAGGAGAGGTCTTCCTAGGAGTGCAGGGGTGGGGTGGAGCCGAGCTGGGGCGGGAGGTCTTCCATCTGTTGAATCTATAAATACTCTGAGAGACGTCTGGGAGGGGAAGGAGATGGAAAGAAGGTGTGATGAAGGGCCTTCCACTTTTTGCTCCATGTATTTCTGCCTTGCTGCATTTTTTTTACAATCAGCATGAATTCATGCTTTACTTGTGTAATGATAAAAGGGAAAGAGATGCCTGGCTTGCTGAAATGAGTCGTGGGCTTATGTATACATTTTCACTTGCCTTCTGCTTTTCATGGACCAGGGATCGTCTCTGAAGTGAGGCCGCCGGAGGAAGTTATGCAAGACGATGTCAAGGGAGCTGCAGCAGGCCAAGGGTGCTCTCCAGCTTGGTGATGTTTGTGCCCTAGATGATGAAGTTCAGAGGCAGTTTGTCTTCAGAAGCACTTCATATAAATACATTGTATTAGTCCGTTCTTGTATTGTTATAAAGAACTACCTGAGACTGGGTAATTTATAGAGAAAAGAGGTTTAACTGGCTCATGGTTCTGCAGGCTGTACAGGAGGCATGGCTGGGGAGGCCTTAGGAAACTTAAAATCATGCTGGAAGGTGAAGGGGAAACAAGCATGCGTTACATGATTGGAGCAGGAGGAAGAAAGAGAAGCGGGAGGTGCTACACACTTTTAACCAACCAGATCTCGAGAGAACTCACTAGCAGGGGGGAAGTCCACTCCCATGATCCAATCACCTCCCACCAGGCCCACCCTCCAACATTGGGTATTATAATTAGGCCGCAGTGGCTCCCGCCTGTAATCCCAGCACTCTGGAAGCCCGAGGTGGGTGGATCACTTGAGGTCAGGAGTTCAAGACCAGCCTGGCCAACACGGTGAAACCCCGTCTCCACTAAAAATACAAAAATTAGCCAGGCATGGTGGCACATGCCTGTAGTCCCAGCTACTTGGGAGGCTGAGGCAGGAGAATTGCTTGAACCAGGGAGGCAGAGGTTGCAGTAAGCTGAGATCGCCCCACTGCACTCCAGCCTGGGTGACAGAGCAAGGCTCCATCTTAAGGAAAAAAAAAAAAAAAAAGAATTAGACATGAGATTTAGGCGGGGACACAAATCCAAACCATAGCATACATATATAAGGAAAGCACCCAGATCAACTTAGTCTTACCGGCTGTGAAATTCTATAAAGCTCAACAGTGATAAAAAGTATCTGCTCACAATTGAAATCTGGCTAACAGAGGCAAAGGAGTTTATAACTGATATGAGACCAACTCATATCACAAATGAAAACATCTTTGTATATGGAACTTTTTTTTTTTTTTTTTTTTTGAGACAGAGTCTTGCACTGTCACCCGGGCTGGAGTGCAATGGCATGATCTCGGCTTACTGCAACCTCCACCTCCCTGGTTCAAGCAATTCTCCTGCCTCAGCCTCCCGAGTAGCTGGGATTACAGGTGCTCCCCCACCATACCCAGCTAATTTTTTGTATTTTTAGTAGAGATGGGGTTTCACTATTTTGGCCAGGCTGATCTCAAACTCCTGACCTTGTGATCCTCCTGCCTCTGCCTCCCAAAGTTCTGGGATTACAGGTGTGAGCCACCATGCCCAGCCAGAATTTTTTAATTAAAAAAATAATAATAGGCTTGGTGCAGTGGCTCATGCCTGTAATTCCACCACTTTGGGAGGCTGAGGCAGGAGGATTGCTTAAGGTCAGGAATTGGAGATTAGCCTGGGCAACACAGCAAGACCTAATCTCTTCAAGAAAATGGAGAATTAGCCAGGCGTGGTAGCACATGCCTGTAGTCCCAGCTACTCAGGAGGCTGAGGTGGGAGGCTGGCTTGAGCTCAGGAGTTTGAAGCTAAAGTGAGCTATGATTGTGCCATTGCACTCCAGCCTGGGCAACAGAGAGAGACTCTATCTCAGAAAAAAAAAAAAAAAAAGGAAGAAAGAAAGAAAAAAAAGAAAGAAAGAAGCAAAGAAAGAAAAAGAAAGGAAAGAAAGAAAAAAGCAAACAAAAATATTTTCATTATATGACTGGAATGTTGAAAGAGAATCAGTTTTCTAAATAAATAATTCATATAATTCATTGGGAGGCCACTAGAGTGAGGAGGCTCCAGCACCCTGGCTTCCTAGTAAGCAAACAAAACCCACCTCAGTGTCAATGGTTGTATTCTAGGCCAATCGGAACTAACTTCTAACTAGGGACTTTGACTGGATGGATTTCTTTGCCCTGCTTCTGCATTCATGTTGTAAAAACCCCAGTGTCCCTCTGGTGGTGCCTCGAGCTACTTGAGGTCTGGTGCTGCCCAGTTTATGAATCTGTCTGCTCAAGAAACTCTTTAAAATTTTAATGTGCCTTAGTTTGTATTGTAACAGAGTGATACGGGTTAAGGAAAAGAAACCTTATAAAATAGGTGATTAGTGAAATGTTGGATATGAAGCAGAGATGATCACCCTTGCTGCTGAAACCATGAGCTATGTAAAAGTATGCATAGCACTTTTTTTTTTTTTTTTTTTTTTTTAGATGGAGTCTCGCTCTGTCACCCTGGCTGGAGTGCAGTGGTGTAATCTCGGCTCACTGCAAGCTCCGCCTCCCGGGTTCACGCCATTCTCCTGCCTCAGCCTCCAGAGTAGCTGGGACTACAGGCTTCTACCACCATGCCCAGCTAATTTTTTTTTTTTGTATTTTTAGTAGAGACAGGGTTTCACCGTGTTCATAGCACATTTTAAAATTAATTACTGCTTGTTAATACAGGTTATCACTTATCCAAAATGCTAGAGAGCAGAAGTGTATGGAATTTTGGAAATTTTTGGATTTTGAAATGTTTGCACACGCATAATGATATAGATATTGGGGATGCAATATCTAAACACAAACCTTATTTCTGCTTCACATACAGTTTATACACATAGACTGAAGATAATTTTATACGCTATTTTAAAATGATGTTGTGCATGAAATGAAGTTTTATTTTATTACCCTTTGTGGGCATGCTTGCCTGGGGGAATCTGGGAATAAGTGAACATATCTATTGCAGCTGAGGGGCTGGGAAGGTCGTTTTCCCCTTGGGGCCACTGAATAAACTGGTTTGTGTGCCTGTGTTTCACTGAGACCCTTCACATGAGATCAGGTGTGGAATTTTCCACTTGTGGCATTAGGTCGGCGCTCTAAAAGTTTCAGATTTTGGAGTATTTCCAATTTCAGATTTTCAGATTAGGGAGGCTCAACCTGGAGAGCAACATTTGGAAAAAAAAAAAAGAAAAGTGTTCCTTAAGGAGTGTGAACCTAGAAAGTACATATTGTACCTGCGCTTGATAGTTTAGTGAAATCAAATGCAGAGAAAATCACTAATCTCCTTGTAAATAAAACCAGTTAATTTTTAAAAAAATGCCTAAAGTTGTGATTTGCAAATGTGGACACTTTCATTATTTTATCAGACTTTGTCCAAAAAAGTGAGTATCTGTGTATATGGTACTTAGATGGGCAGAGTTAAGACAACCGAGATCTGAGTCAGTTTGCCTTTTTAAAAATGTCCTAGTCATTATAGCTTCATACCTTGATACAAGTGACCTTTCTAATAGTGGCTCATGAGCAGTTAAGTTATAATAGCAACAGTCAAATTCCCTGGGCTAGGAATGTAAAATGAATCCAGTATGTTTAGAGGTGGAAGCTTCTAAAAAAGAGCAATCTGCTGTCCTCCAGTTGTTCGCCATCTTGTCAGTCATCCTCGTTTGCTCAAAGTACCCACATTGTTCTGCATTCCTGAGTTTTTGGATGTTCCAGGGACCGGTCGTTATTTAGAGCAATGTTCTAGTGTTCGTCATGCAAATGCGGTTTTGCTTTAAACATGAATTCAATGTGTTTGCCGCTTCGCAGATGCCTTGATTGTTCATCATACAAACCTAGCTCTGAGGACCTCATGAATTGTGAAATGGGTAATGCTTTTAAAACAAAGGAGCTTGTTATTTTGTTCTCCTACTTTGAACATTATTTTTTTGGCATTTGTCAATGTCCAAGTAATTTCCCAGCTGTTGAATGGAGTTCTATTTCTTAACCCACAAATTTGCAACTTGAAACGATGCTTGACTCAAGGGCTTCTGAAACTAACACAGTTTGAGATTGGCATTGCATAATAATCACTTGCCCTACATATTTGGTACCAGGTTTTGGATATTTTTGGCTACCTCTGACAACCAGAGTAATTGTTCTGTGTATGTCTTTCATTTGGCACATGAAAAGGTACAGATCCTGCCTGGAGACATGTGGAATCTTTTTGAGGGAGTGAAATATTCCCAGAGCACTAACAGTCAGAGGCTTACTGAATTCAAGCCATGGCATTTCAACCCATGCAACTGTGCATGGGCCAAGAGTGTGGCCCGGCACACCGAGCTTTGACTGCCCGCCCGATGCAAACAGCTCTCCACTGCTTCATTCTCTGGTGCACGTAGTTCATCGCCTCAAACACAATTCTCTGGTGTTAACAACACACTGGTACTAGTGATGTTAGATTCAAAAATAACTAGCAGACAATTAACGTGTCCAGGCAATCTTGCATCGTGGGGAGTGGTAGGACTGGCTGAGCTTTGTATCGATGTGTGATTCATGCTGTCATGGCACGATCTGTATTTTTGCATATTTCCCTTCAAAAAAAATCTGACAAATCCCATTCCAAAAAGAGACTCTTACTCCCCTGGCTGAGGATCACTGCTTTAGGAAGCAACAGGGAAAATCTAGAAGCATCTGAAGGGGAGAGAAGAAAGGAGGAGGAGGCCCCAAATGTGAGTTTCCTGCTTTCTCAAGCGAGTGAAATTCTGACGGACATGGTCTTCCAACAGAAAATCATTATTAGGTTCAAACCCACTGTTTAAAAATAAACATTACTAAATGCTTTGCCATATAAATGCTGGTAAACACATAAATGTCTCATTAGAATCCTGCTAAACTTCCTTTCAAGGGAAACAGAATCAATATTTAGCAGCTGGCAAATTGCCAAAAATTCCTATTCATTTCCCCTTGAGAGAACATGCCTTTCAGAGCCCTTATCCCACCATCAGTGAAGCCTCTGATACAGGCGGTGCCCAGGATACCACCAGACAGGCCAGTGACGCAGCCTTCTGTGAGGAAGCACGTCAGTCGGTCCACCTGGCTGCTCTTTCCATCTCTCTCAAGCCTTCTGTCCTCCGTCTCAGCCATGTGAACAGGGCGTTCTGGAGTAAACACACAGCAAACCACCACAAGCCGGGGAGGCTGCGCACCCACCCTCGTCTGCCTCTTTGCGATTTTAAGAGGTTGTTGTCTGTTGGGCCTCCGTCTCCTTGTCTGTCAAGCGAGGAGTTGATGAGCAGTGCCTCTCAGTCTCATACACTGAGGAACTCCGGTGGCAGAAGTGAGTTTCACCCAACTCAAGGGTCTAGGGATGAGGCCAAGATAGCCTTGCCAGCAGTGGGAATGTTTCTTTCAAGACTTACATTTTTAGTTTTAGAATTTATGAGAATCTAACATTCTATTCTGTAACATACCTGTGTTTACTTAAATATTAAAATAATGTTTTGCCAAGTGGGGTGGCTCACACCTGTAATCCCGACACTTTGGGAGGCCGAAGCAGGAGGATCACTTGAGGCCAGGAGTTCAAGACCAGCTTGAGGCACATAGTGAGACCTCATCTCTGCAAAAAGTTTTAAAAAATTAGTAGAGTGTGGTGGCACACACCTGTAGCCCTAGCTACTTGGGAGTCTAAGGTGGGAGGATCACTTGAACTCAGGAGTCTGAGGCTGCAATGCACTATGATTACCTCACTGTACTCCAGCCTGGATGACAGAGTGAGACCTTGTCTTAAAAATAAAATAAAATAAAATAAAATAAAATAAAATAAAATAGTCTTAAATCACTTCCCATGAAATAAAGGTAAAACGCTACATTCTTCTTGTACCTTTGAGAACTGCCTAGCTTCTTCCCATGAGCCTGGGCACACGTACCTCAGTTTAAGTAGCATGACTTGGGTCTGGGCCACCAGCAAGATGCTTCCCGTAGTGTCACACTGTGACAGGTGGGCTTGGCTGAATGCTGGCCCCACAAAGTTGTCCAGATCCTAATCTCCTATGAATATGACCTTGTGTAGAAAAGGGACTTGGCAGATGTCATTAAATTCAGTGTCTTGAGATGGGGAGATCAGCCTGGATTAGCTGTATGGACCCTATGTAATCACCAAGGCCCTTCTAAGAGGGACACAGAGGAGTCAGGGTTGGAGGAGCAGGAAACAGAGACTGGAGTGATGCACTTTGAAGGCCAAGGAAGGGGCTATGCGCCAAGGAATGTGACAGCTACTGGAAGCAGGAAAAGGCAGAGAACAGATTCTCCCGTCAGCACCTCCAGGAAGAACCTGCCCTACTGACACCTTGACCTTAGTCCAGTGAGACTGACTTCAGACTTCTGGGCCTCCTGGACTGTTAGATTATAAGCTTGTGCTTTTTTAAGCCATCAGGTTTGTGATGCTGATTTGCTACAGCAGAAACAGGAAATGAATACAAATGATATAAAAACCCAGCTTATTTCAGCAGTTTTTCCCAGTGCCAGAAATCCTTATTCATAGATTCATTTTTTTTTTTTCGCATTGCTAAGTAAATCAGAACAGTAGCTGCTTTCGTTCGGGCATGCAGGTATACAAGACCATTTTTTCCCTCAGAGGACACGCTGCTGGGTGCG
>NW_012102665.1:392232-399912 GCF_000951045.1 Mandrillus leucophaeus | reverse complement strand
TCCCTTCCTCCCTCCCTTCCTCCCTCCCTTCCTCCCTCCCTCCCTTCCTCCCTTCCTTCCTCCCTTCCTTGCTTCCTCCCTCCCTTCCTCCCTTCCTTCCTTCCTTCCTCCCTCCCTTCCTTCCTCCCTCCCTTCCTCCCTTCCTTCCTTCCTCTCTCTCTTCCTTCCTTCTTCCTTCCTTCCTTCCTCCCTTCCTCCCTTCCTCCCTTCCTTCCTTCCTCCCTCCCTCCCTTCCTTCCTTCCTCACTCCCTTCCTTCCTTCCTCCCTCCCTCCCTTCCTTCCTTACTTCCTCCCTCCCTCCCTCCCTCCTTCCCTCCCTCCCTTCCTTCCTTCTTTTCTTTCTTTCCTTTCTTTCTTTCTTTTTGTTTTGAGATGGAGTCTCTGTCACCCAGGCAGGAGCGCAGTGGCACAATCTCGGCTCACTGCAATCTCCACCTCCTGGGTTCAAGTGATTCTCCTGCCTCAGCCTCCTGAGTAGCTGGGGGAATACAGGCACCCACCACCATGCCCAGCTAATTTTTTGTACTTTTAGTAGAGACAGGGCTTCACCATGTTAGCCAGGATGGTCTCAATTTCCTGACCTTGTGATTTGCCTACCTCAGCCTCCCAAAGTGCTGGGATTACAGGCGTGAGCCACCGTGCCTAGCCTATGGTGACACAATTTTCAAGCAAAAGGTGAAATCAAGCAAATGTTTGCAGTTTATGACTAATCATTTTAACTGTACTTTTAAACAAATTAAATGTTTATTATTTAAATTTTTCACTATGAAACATTTCAAACATATTCCAAACTAGACAGAGTGGTATAAGGAACCCCCATGCACTCATGACCCAGCTTCTACAACGATCAACACGTGGCTGATCCTGTCTCCCCCACCCATAGGCCTTCATTGGAGCATGTGAAAGCAAGTCCCAGACATCATATCATTTCCTAAGTAAAGAGTTAAGTGATTATTTCAAAGAATAGGTAATACGAACAGAAAGTACAAAATTCACAAGGTGGAAAGAAAAGTAAGAAGTAAGTCCTGCTGCTTCCTTTTCCTTCTCTGCAGAGGCATGACCAGTTTCTAACTAGTTCTTTTAACGAGGGACCTCTTTGTTCCAAACAAAGGAAATTTCTCCTAAGAAATCAGCATCTGAATTGACAGACTGAGCTATTGCTTTGGCGAGAATGGTGATTGATTGGATTAGACACCAAGCACATTGTAGAGCAATTCAAATTTGTGAGTTAATTGATCCAGAGCTACCTAAAGATGGGTGTTACTCAAAACTCAGCTTTTAAAGCTTTACTTTGCACCACTCTTATCTGGGCCATGCATAGAATGTCAGAACGGGAAGGGATCTTAGCACCAATCTAGACAAGATCTAAGAGGCGAGAGGATTGAGGCCAGGGAGGTCAAGGTGGTGGCAGGGACAGGATTAGAACCTCCTCCATCCAGTGCCCTGTCCACCATGTTTGCTAAATTCTTGCAACAGCCTGTCCACATGGGATCACACGTGCCCATCAGATGCATTATCATTACCTGTAATCGAGGGCAGATCTGCATCTTCTTAAATTTGCCTTTGGAGAAGGAATCCTTATGGTGCTTGACAGAGCAGCCAATAGTGTTTTACATGCCAGAGCTGGCCATAGAAAATTCTTCCCAGGACTCAAGATGTTCTTGAACAGACCCACCCCATAAGATGTTGCCAAGATCCCACAATGGACTTGTCAGGCCTCTGAGCCCAAGCTAAGCCATCATGACCCCTGTGTCCTGCACATATACATTCAGATGGCCTGGAGCAACTGAAGAACCACAAAAGATGACATTCCACTATTGTGATTTGTTCCTGCCCCACCCCAACTAATCAATCGACCTTGTGAGCTCCCGCTGACAATGAGTCTCATGATCTCCCCACTCTGCACCTTGTGACCCCTGCCCCTGCCCACAAGAGATAACCACCTATAACTGTAATTTTCCATTACCTACCCAAATCCTATAAAACTGCCCCACCCCTATCTCCCTTTGCTGACTCTCTTTTTGAGCTCAGCCCACTTGCCCCCAAGTGAAATAAACAACCTGTTGCTCACACAAAGCCTGTTGGTGGACTCTCTTCATAAGGACGCACGTGACATTTGGTGCCGAAGACCTGGGACAGGAGGACTCCTTTGAGAGACTGGTCCCCTGTCCTCGCCCTCACTCCATGAGGAGATCCACCTATGACCTTGGGTCCTCAGACCAACCAGCCCAATGAACATCTCACCAATTTCAAATCAGGTAAGCGGTCTTTTCACTGTCTTCCCCAGCCTCTCTTGCTACCTTTCAATCTCCCAGTCCTTCCAATTCCAGTTTGTTTTTCCTCTCTAGTGAGACAAAAGAGACACATTTTATCTGTGGACCCAAAACTCTGGCACCGGTCATGGACTCGGGAAGACAGTCTTCCCTTGGTGTTTAATCACCGTGGGGATGCCTGCCTGATTATTCACCCACATTTCAGAGGTGTCTGATCACTGCGGGGATGCCTGCCTTGATCCTTGACCTTGGTGGCAAGTACCACCTTCCCTTTGTGGCAAGTACCACCTCCCCTGGGTGGCAAGTACCACCCCCTCTCTCCATGTCTCTACACTCTCTTTTTTCTAAACTTACCCTTTTACTATGGGCAACCTTCTGCCCTCCAGTCCTCCTTCTTCTTCCTTAGTCTGTGTTCTAAAAAACTTAAAACCTCTTCAACTCTCACCTGACCTAAAACCTAAACATCTTATTTTCTTCTGCAACACCACTTGGCCCCAATACAAACTTGACAATGGTTCCAAATAGCAAGAAAATGGCACTTTTGATTTCTCCATCCTACAAGATCTAGATAATTTTGTCGAAAAATGGGCAAATGGTCTGAGGTGCCTAACGTCCAGGCATTCTTTTACACATTGGTGCCCCCCCAGTCTCTGTTTCCAGTGTGACTCGTCCCAAATCTTTTGTCTTTCTCTCCTGTCTGTTCCTTCGGTCTCCACCCCAAGCTCTGAGTCCTCTGAATCCTCCTTTTCTATGAACCGATCTGACCTCTCCCCTCTTCCCCTGGCTGCTCCTCGCCAGACCGAGCCAGGTCCCAATTCTTCCTCAGCTTCTGCTCGCCCACCCTATAATCCTTCTATCACCTCCCCTCCTCACACCCGGTCTGGCTTACAGTTTTGTTCTGCAACTAGCCCTCCCCCACCTGCCCAACAATTTCCTCTTAGAGAGGTGGCTGGAGCTGAAGGCATAGTCAAGGTTAATGCTCCTTTTTCTTTAGCTGACCTCTCCCAAATCAGTTAGCGTTTAGGCTCTTTTTCATCAAATATAAAAACCCAGCCCAGTTCATGGCCCATTTGACAACAACCCTTAGATGCTTTACTGCCCTAGACCCAGAGGTGCCAGAAGGCCATCTTATTCTCAATATGCATTTTATTACCCAATCCTCTCCTGACATTAGAAAAAGCTCCAAAAATTAGATTCCGGCCCTCAAACCCCACAACAAGACTTAATTAACCTCGCTTTCAAGGTGTACAATAATAAAGAGGAGGCAGCCAAGTGGCAACATATTTCTGAGTTGCAATTACTTGCCTCCGCTGTGAGAGAAACTCCAGCCACATCTCCAGCACACAAGAACTTCCAAATACCTGAAACACAGTGGCCAGGCATTCCTCCAGGACCTCCTCCCCCAGGATCTTGCTTCAAGTGCCAGAAATCTGGCCACTGGGCCAAGGAATGCCCGCAGCCCAGGATTCCTCCTAAAGCATGTCCCATCTGTATGAGACCCCACTGAAAATCGGTCCTGCCTGGCAGCCACTCCCAGAGCCCCTAGAGCTCTGGCCCAAGGCTCTCTGACTGACTCCTTCCCAGATCTGCTTGGCTGAGCAGCTGAAGACTGATACTGCCCGATTGCCTTGGAGGCCACCTAGATCATCACAGATGCCAAGCTTCAGGTAACTCTCACAGTGAAGGGTAAGTCCCTTTTTAATCAATACAGGGGCTACCCACTCCACATTACCTTCTTTTCAAGGGCCTATTTCCCTTGCCCCCATAACTGTTGTGGGTATTGATGGCCAGCCTTCTAAGCCTCTTAAAACTCCCAAACTTTGGTGCCAACTTGGACAACATTCTTTTATGTACTCCTTTTTAGTTATCCCCACCTCCTATTAGGTCAAGATGTTTTAACAAAATTATCTGTTATCCTGACTATTCCTGGACTACAGCCACATCGCATTGCTGCCCTTCTCCCCAACCCAAGCCTCCTTTGCATCTTCCTCTTGTATCCCCCAACCTTATCCAACATGTATGGGACACCTCTACTCCCTCCCTGGCAACCAATCACACACCCATTACTATCCCATTAAAACCTAATCACCCTTACCCCACTCAATGCCAGTATCCCATCCCACAGCAGGCTTTAAGGGGACTAAAGCCTGTTATCACCTGCCTGCTAAAGCATGGGCTTCCAAAGCCTATAAACTGTCCTTACAATTCCCCCATTTTACCTGTCCAAAAACCAGACAAGTCTTACAGGTTAGTTCAGCATCTGTGCCTTATCAATCAAATTGTTTTGCCTATCCACCCTGTGGTGCCCAATCCATACACTCTTTTATCCTCAATACCTTCCTCCACAACTCACTATTCCATTCTTGATCTTAAAGATGCTTTTTTCACTATTCCTCTGCACCCCTCGTCCCAGCCTCTCTTTGCTTTTACTTGGACTAACCCTGATACCCATCAGTCCCGGCAGCTTACCTGGGCTGTACTGCTGCAAGGCTTCAGGGACAGTCCTCATTACTTCAGTCAAGCTCTTTCTCATGATTTACTTTCTTTCTACCCCTCTGCTTCTCACCTTACTCAATATATTGATGACCTTCTACTTTGTAGTCCCTCCTTTGAATCTTCTCAACAAGACACCCTTCTGCTCCTTCAACATTTATTCTCCAAGGAATATCATGTATCCCCCTCCAAAGC
The DNA here is from genome assembly GCF_000951045.1 of Mandrillus leucophaeus. Lineage (NCBI taxonomy): Eukaryota > Metazoa > Chordata > Mammalia > Primates > Cercopithecidae > Mandrillus > Mandrillus leucophaeus. Next base: position 394,950 of record NW_012102665.1, on the reverse strand, counting down.
TTAAATTTCTTCTCTATCCATTACCGAAACACACATACTCCCCCTGCCAATTGTGTCTGGCTGATCCTCAAACCCTAACCCCTTCTACAAAGCAACAACTCCTTTCCTTCCTGGGCATGGTTGGATATTTTCACCTTTGGATACCTGGTTTTGCCATCCTAACAAAACCATTATATAAACTCACAAAGGAAAACCAAGCTGACCCCATAGATCCTAAATCCTTTCCCCACTCCTCTTTCTGTTCCTTAAAAGCAGCTCTAGAGACTGCTCCCATACTAGCTCTTTCTGACTCGCCCCAACCTTTTTCATTACACACAGCCAAAGTGCAGGGCTATGCAGTCGGAATTCTTACACAAGGACGGGGACCACGTCCTGTAGCCTTTTTGTCCGAACAACTTGACTTTACTATTTTAGGCTGGCCCTCATGTCTGTGTGCAGTGGCTGCTGCTGCTCTAATACTTTTAGAGGCCCTCAAAATCACAAACTATACTCAACTCACCCTCTACAGTTCTCATAACTTTCAAAATCTATTTTCTTCCTCACACCTGAGGCGTATACTTTCTGGCCCCCCACTCCCCACCCCCAGCTCCTTCAGTTGTACTCACTCTTTGTTGAGTCTCCCAAAATTACCATTGTTCCTGGCCCGGACTTCAATCCAGCCTCCCGCATTATTCCTGATACCACACCTGACCCCCATGACTGTATCTCTCTGATCCACCTGACATTCACTCCATTTCCCCATATTTCCTTCTTTCCTGGTCCTCACCCTGATCACACTTGGTTTATTGATGGCAGTTCCACCAGGCCTAATCACTACTCACCAGCAAAGGCAGCCTATGCTATAGTATCTTCCACATCTATCATTGAGGCTACCGCTCTGCCCCATTCCATCACCTCTCAGCAAACCGAACTCATTGTCTTAACTCGAGCCTCACTCTTGCAAAAGGACTACGTGTCAATATTTATACTGACTCTAAATATGCCTTCATATCCTGCACCGCCATGCTGTTATATGGACTGAAAGAGGTTTCCTCACTATGCAAGGGTCCTCCATCATTCATACCTCTTTAATAAAAACTCTTCTCAAGGCCACTTTACTTCCAAAGGAAGCTGGAGTCATTCACTGCAAAGGCCATCAAAGGGCCTCAGACCCCACTGCTCAAGGTAACATTTATGCTGATAAGACGGCTAAAGAAGCAGCCATTATTCCTATTTCTGTCCTCATGGCCAGTTTTTCTCCTTCCCATCAGTCACTCCTACTTACTCTCCCACTGAAGTTTCCATCTATCAATCCCTCCCTACTCAAGGCAAATAGTTCTTGGACCAAGGAAAATTCCTCTTTCCAGCCTCACAGGCTCATTCCATTCTATCGTCCTTTCATAACCTGTTCCATGTGGGTTACAAGCCACTAGCCCGCCTCTTAGAACCTCTCATTTCCTTTAAGACATTTATCCTGCATTTCACTCCATCCTTGGCTACCTTCTCCTTGTTCTTCGGACTCTCCCTCCCAGCCCCCCTTCTTGTTTACTTATACCCAACCCCTGAATAACAATGAAAGGTTGCTTGTAGACACTATGCACTTTCTCATATACTTTAAAAATCGAACCTCCCCCTCTGCCCAGTTGCCCCATCAATCCCCATTACAACCTCTAACGACTGCTGCCCTCACTGGATCCCTGAGTCTGGGTGTAAGACATCTCTTTTGGTGCTCCCTCTCATCTTTTCACTTTACATTTCCAGTTTTGCCTTACACAAGGTCTCTTCCTCCGTGGCTCCTCCACCTACATGTGTCTACCTACTAAATGGACAGGCACATGTCACTAGTTTTCCTTACCCCCAAAAATCAATTTGCAAATGGGACCGAACAGCTTCTTGTTCCCCTCAAGTCACCAACACTTCACTACTCTTTTGTTTTGTTTTGTTTTTATTAATATAAGAAGACAGGAATAGGCCTTGACTTACTGCTGAAAAAGGAGGACTATGCATATTTCTAAATGAAGAGTGTTGTTTTTACCTAAATCAATCTGGCCTGGTATAAGACAACATAAAAAAACTCGAGGATAGAGCCCAGAAGCTCGCCAACCAAGCAAATAATTACACTGAACTCCCTTGGGCACTCTCTAATTGGATGTCCTGAGTCCTCCCAATTCTTAGTCCTTTAATACCTGTTTTTCTCTTTCTTGTTAGATATGAGTTCTAAATTTCTTTTCAAAGAATTAATATATCAGTATGTTCAATTCTTTGCCTTCTACTTTTAAACTTAACTTCCTTATAAAGCAACCTTTTTTGATTACTACAAAACCACATCCAGGCCACCACCAATCATTCTATATGACAAATGCTCCTTCTAATAACCCCACAATGTCACCCCTTACCACAAAATCTTTCTTCAGTTTAATCTTTCCCACTCTAGGTTCCCACGCTGCCCCTAATCCCACTTGAAGCAGCTCTGAGAAACATCACCAATTATCTCTCCATACCACCCCCAAAACTTTTCACTGCCCCAACACTTCACCACTATTTTGTTTTCTTTTTCTTATTAATGTAAGAAGACAGGAATGTCAGGCCTCTGAGTCCAAGATAAGCCATCATAACCCCTGTGACCTGCACGTATACATCCAGATGGCCTGGAGCGACTGAAGAACCACAAAAGATGACATTCCACTATTTTGATTTGTTCCTGCCGCACCCCAACTAATCAATTTACCTTGTGACATT
>NW_012102665.1:358822-392132 GCF_000951045.1 Mandrillus leucophaeus | reverse complement strand
CCAGACAATGAGTCTCATGATCTACCCACTCTTCACCTTGTGATCCCCATCCCTGCCCTCAAGAGATAACCACCTTTCATTTTCCATTACCTACCCAAATCCCATAAAACTGCTCCACCCCTATCTCCCTTCGCTGACTCTCTTTTGGGGCTCAGCCCACTTGCACCCAAGTGAAATAAACAGCCTTGTTGCTTACACAAAGCCTGTTGGTGGACTCTCTTCACATGGACGCATGTGACAGGACTCTGCTCTAAGCTGCTCACTGGGGACAGGCTGCCTTCTACTCAGGAGGCATTTGTGCAGCGCTGCAGTTTATAAGGCGCCTTCACATCCAACAGTTCATGTGTTCCTCCTCCTTTAGGATGAATATTTATAACCCTCATTGTGTATAAAATAAATGAGATTCAGGCATCCCAAGTGACCAGCCCAAGGACCTGCAGTCACTAGGAGCAGAGCTAGGACTTAAATGATGGTCTGGCCCCGAGCCCAGAGCTCCTCCTCACAGAATAACTGGTCAAGTATAAACCGGGCAAATGTCCCTATTTAATGTGAATATTTAAAATTGGACCACTCTTTTGGAAGCTCATAAGCACAGTATGTGTTTGTCCTGATACCAATATTAATTTAGTAATTTTGGAAAGGGCATTTCAGGCAGAGGGGATAAGCTGGGTGTGTGTGGAGTTACAAGCAGTTTACATATCTGGAGCATGAAATGGGAGTCAGGCAGGGGTGGGAGAGAAGCTCAAGGGTGGCCGGGATCCAGGGGTTTGCATATCCTGAGAAGAGCTTGGATTTTACACGCTTGGGAGGAGATGAGAAGTGACTGAGGATTACTTTTAAGCGAGGAATAATATGACAATACTTGCATTTTACAAAGGTCACTGGGGTAACTGTGAGGACGATGGATGGGAAGTGCCAAGCACAGAGGCAGAAGGACCCGCTAGGTGGCTGTGCATGAGTCAGGGAGCCATGGGGAGAAAGTGGAGTATGAGGGAAGGGAGCGAAGGGAACCCTGGCCCAAGGTCTCTGCCTACTAGGGAGTCCACAGGAAAGACAGATTTATGTACATCTACACCTAATCTTACAGTGCTAATTAGCAGATGAAGCATTGCTTTCTGGTCTAATTTTTTTATTGAAAAAAAATGTTAAGAGATAATGAACACACAACAAAATGCACAGGTATTAAGTGTGCAGCCCAATGGATTTTGACAATTGTGTAACCTGTGTAACCACCAGGATGTGACACATTAAAGTGCTTTGGGCTGACAGCTAACTCCAGGTAGGGCCACTACGAGAAGGGAACTTTTTCTTTTTCTTTTTTTTTTTTGCCATGTACCTAAGGCCCATCGCTATGGAACAATGCCAGCATTTCACCTTCTGATATCTTCATCTTCTCCAATCTCTGGTGTGACCCTGGAGAAATTATGAAAGAAGAAAGGGCAGGAATAAAGATGGACTGAACACCAGTGTGAACTGTATGCCAGTGGTTATGAGTACCGTGGCCATAACCTCCCAGCCTCATAGCCAGACAATGACATGGGAACAAATGGCTTCATTCTGTGGGTGGAGAAGGTGAGCCTCGGAGGTCATTTGTGTTGTCAGACAAAGCCAAAAAAGTGACTTACTGACCACCAAGAACGAGCAGCTAGAGCTCAAACTACAATGGACATTTCTTAGAAACTCCTAATTCCAAATGTGTTCATTCCAGGCAAGGATGTTGGACATAGTGACAGAGTAGCATTGGCCACATCCAATGAGAACAGCCATCAGGACAGAGGCCAGCCCTGTGGCTGGAGCTTGGTCAGGTCAACAGAGGTCAGAGGGAGAGACCAGCACACAGTTCTCAGGAACACCACTGTGCTCTGGGAGGCTCAAGGGACAGACAGTGCCTCCACAAGAGGCCTGGATCCAGGACTCTTGAGGGCCTGGGGCTCCCCAAGTGAAGGTCCTTGGGTGCAAGACTGGGGTAACACTGATGCCCCTCTCGGCTGCAGCCGCCACTGAAACACGCTTTGGGAGCAGATGTTTGAAGCCACAGGAGTGTGATCTGTGCCACTGTAGGCATGATGTGTCAAAAATGTGTTTTGAAAGGCCCATATTTCTTGAAAGCCCTGTGAGATGGTTCAGTAGAGATGCAGGGTCATCTTCACTTGAGTTATACCAAAGTGCTCAGAGTTTCTGTTTGTTTTTTTTATTTTGATGACAGATTTGCTATTTAAAAAATGACACAGAATGGCCGGGCACAGTGGCTCATGCCTGTAATCTCAGCATTTTGGGAGGCCAAGGCAGGCAGATCACAAGGTCAGGAGTTCGAGACCAGCCTGGCCAACATGGCAAAACTCCGTCTCTACTAAAAATACAAAAATTAGCCAAGCGTGGTGGCAGGCACCTGTAGTCCCAGCTACAGGGGAGGCTGAGGCAGGAGAATCACTTGAACCTGGGAGGCAGAGGTTGCAGTGAGCTGAGATTACACCACTGCACTCCAGCCTGAGCAACAGAGCGAGACTCCATAAAAAAAAAAAAGGCCACAGAACAAATAAAACTGTGTTATGCTTCATGCTTTTTGGTGGTTCATTTCATGTTCTTTTGACAGTTTCAGTATGTTTCTGCTACTGAAAAATTGTGTTTGGCTCGCTGCTAGAACTCACCAAGGCCTGCTGGATGGGCAAGAAAAGCCCAGGACAGGGGTCAGGTGGGCTCCCAGGAAGGCGGTGGACTTGAAGGTTTCATTAGACTCTGCAGCGGGTTTCTGTGCCGGATGACATTCTTTCAGTAAGGTTGGCAACAAATTGAACTTCACTATGGTGATGATAGCTTTCCAGAGGTTTGGGTACCTTGCAAGGAAATCCTATAAAGTTCTAATAATACTATGAGAATGCTCACAATATATTGTCAAGTTAAAAAAAAAAGTAAGTTACAATATAGCATTGCAGTTAGATCCACTTTTGGAAGAAAGAGTATATAGTCACCTTTGTATACAGAAAAAAAAAAAAAAAAAAGGCTAAGGAAGGCCAGATACAGTGGTTCACGCCTGTAATCCCAGCACTTTGGAAAGCCCAGGTGGGCAGATCACTTGAGGAGTGATCTGGAGAAGCTCAAGACCAGCCTGGGCAACATGGTGAAATCGTCTCTACAAAAAATACAAAAAATCACCTGTAGTCGCAGCTGCTTGTGAGGCTGAGGTGGAAGGATCACTTGAGTTCAAGGGGGTGGAGGTTACAATGAGTCGAGATTGCGCCACTGCCCTTCAGCCTGGGTGACAGAAAGACCCTGTCTCAAAAAAAAAAAAAAAAAAGGGCTAGAGAAATATTATAGTACTTAAGGTTTTATGGCTGTAATGAACTAACAGAGACTCACTGAAATTCCTCAAGAATGGAGAGGCTCATTGAGGGAAAACACCTGCATAATGAGAAGGAAAAGCCACAAATAGTCAGGACTGAGGATTACTCTGGAATCGAGGCAGGTCTAGAGGCCTCAGAAAGAGCCTGTGTGATGGCTTTGCTCTGCCCTGTGGCTGACCAGCTCCCTCACCTCCTTTCTGGATTGTTTCTCTTGCTTGCAGCTTCTACTTAGATTTTCTTCCCTTCACAATTTTGGCCTGCACAGGACCTGGCAGGGCCACCTTGGCCCTCCCAGTGCAACTGGAATCTTTCAGCTGAGTTCCTGCTGCTGGTCTCGTCATTCTCCCAGGGGCTTCTGGTTCCAACACCCACAAGGGAATATCCATGGCCCACCTGTGTTTTGCCCAGCCTCATGAGCAGCCCAGGCTATGGGCTCTCCTGGGACACCTGTGCTCCCAGCCCAATTAGCCAGGCAGTGTGGGTTACTCGGTCTTAGCCTGGCAGTGCCGGTGGCCTGGACGCGGGGGTGGAGCACCTTAAAAGAAAGAGCTGGCAGTGTCCCCACCATGAGTAATAAAGACAAGAAACACAACGAAAACCTGAATGGTAGAAGAGGATGCAGTTCCATGCTGGTGAACAGGGGCGCCCCACCTTGTACAGCCAGAGGTTGTCTGTGCCTGGCCCAGAGCAGAGCCTGCCCCGCCTGCTAGGCCTGCCTGCTCACTGCTCCTGGTTCCCAGCAGAAATATCTGGATTTGCCAAATGATTAAATCACGGGTGGTTGTTTTTCAGTCCATCTTATAGATCCTTATCATGGGGAGAATCAAGCATTAAATGAAAATAGTTTTCTCCTTTCCCCACCTTCAGTAGAAGTTTTTCTTTTTATTTGGAAATCAAAGAGAGGGCCAGGTGCAGTGGCTCATGCCTGTAATCCTAGCACTTTGGGAGGCCAAAGCGGGTGGATTGCCTGAGCTCAGGAGTTCAAGACCAGCCTAGGCAATAATGCAAACTCTGTCTCTAATAAAAATATTAAAAAATCAGCCAGGCATGGTAGCAGACACCGGTAATTCCAGCTGTTCAGGAGGTTGAGGCACTTGAATTGCTTGAACCTGGGAGGCAGAGGTTGCAGTGAGTCGAGATCATGCCACGGCAGTCCAGCTGCTTGGGCGACAGAGCAAGACTCTGTTTCTTTAAAAAAAAAAAAAAAAAAAAAAAAGAGCATTCAAAGAGAGGACAAGGAGAGTCTCAGATAAAGGCAGGGACGTCAGGAGCTCCTCGGGGGTGCGAAGGGCCCTCCTTCACGGACACTCCTCCATGCGCCAGAGAAGGCAGCAGCTCTGCTGTCTGAATTTTGTCTTCAGAATGGCTGAACACCTGCACTGCTTGAATTTCATTCAAGATTCCTAGTCAGTCGGAATGTGTTCTTTCGAGAGGTCAGATTAGTTTCTGGAGCCTCAGAGCATGAACACGCCTGGCACCCTGCCACTGGCCCCAGGGGTGGCCGGCGTGGCGGTGCTCTGGGCGCTGTTAGAATGAGCTCTTTTGTCCTACAGTCTGTGCTTGTGTAGAATGGGTCCTCAGAGGAAATCTGGTGTGTCTGTTCAGTACAGTCACAAAAGGGAGACTTGTAAACACTCTGATAGACAAGTTCGCTTTAATAAATTAACAGTCACGTTTAGATGATTACATGGCTGAGGCTCCCTCCTCCTCATCCGGGGAGTGCTGGCCCTGGCGAACCTATCGGACTCTGTATAGCTGGCAACTGCAAGGAAATTCCAAGTCGGGAATGTAATGGAGGCCCTGTGATTGGGGGCAGGAGGCACGGGGGACAGAGGAAAGCCGTGCAGAGCAGCCGCTCCACACTTTAGAAACGTGGCAACAGATGAGAGCCGTTTGTTAGTGTGTTTTATGTGATTAAAATACACTCTTCAAAACTATTCTCATGTAATTTAAAAACCAAGGCTTTGAGTTCCTTGCTGGTATTCTTATTGGTTCTGACTAGTTTAAGGAAGCTGGAATGCAGCTGTTTGAATGCTATGAACTGAATTTGCACTCTTGAACTCCTCCATAAGGAAAAAGAAGGAAATTCCATGGTAGGAGAAGGCACAAACTATAGGATTATCTGTCCTGAAATTTTCCTGCACCAACCTAAGCCCCTCTGTGGAAACTACTTGGTAGAGTTTGAGAACTGAATCTGTCGTCGTCCATCCAGAATGTGATAGATCAGCAGCAGTGCGAGTTTCCAGTTAGGGTAACAGCGTTTTGTTCCCATAGCGTGCTAACATTTCCATTAGAAACTCTGGGTATCTAGACCTTCATATGAACCCATTTTCTGGGCACTGATAACAAAGGTGCTGCAAAATTGTGAGGACCTTTCTTTCAGAAGTGTCCTCCTCTTTTTTTTTTTTTCTGAGACAGTCTAACTCTGTCGCCCAGGCTGGAGTGCAGGACATGATCTCGACTCACTGCAACCTCCACCTCTCAGGTTCAAGTGATTCTCAAGCCTCACCCTCCGGAGTAGCTGGGATTACAGGTCCCGGAGCCACCACGCCCAGCTAATTTTTGTATTTTTAGTAGAAACAGGGTTTTGCCATGTCGGCCAGGCTGGGCTCGAACTCCTGGCCTCAAGTCATCCATGTGCCTCAGCCTCCCAAAGTGCTGGCATTACAGGTGTAAGCCACTGTACCTGGCCAAGAAGTCTCTTTCTCTTTGAAGGGCCTCCCCAGCAGCATTAGGGGCCTCTCCTTCCAGCTCCCGTGGAACCCCTATCCTGGCCCTTCACACAGCTGTCCTGGTTTTCAATGCCATTCTCTCCCATTTAACCTGATTTTTTTTAAGAAAAAAGTTTCAAGATAAAAGTGTCTTTTTAGTTTAAACGTTTACTTTTTGAAAGGGTAGTACATTCTCATGGCTCAAAATTCAAAGCTACAGGCCAGATGCAGTGGCTCATGCCTATAATCCCAGCACTTCGGGAGGCCAAGGCGGGCGGATCACTTGAGGTCAGGGGTTTGAGACCAGCCTGGCCAACATGGTGAAATCCCGTCACTACTAAAAATACAAAAATTATCTGGGCGCAGTGGCACGTGCCTGTAATCCCAGTTACTGGGGAGGATGAGGCAGGAGGATCACTTGAATCCAGGAGGTGGAGGCTGCAGTGAGCCAAGATTGCACCACCGCACGCCAGCTTGGGTGACAAAGCGAGACTCCATCTCAAAAAAAAAAAAAAAAAAATCAAAGCTACAAAAGGCTGCACAGTGCAAAGTCTCTTCCTACGCCTGTCTTTCAGCCCCCGTTTTCCCTCCCTGGAGGCAGCCAATGTTTTTATTTTCTTGTGAATTCTTCCAGGTATCTTACTTGCATACAAGCAAATATGCACACATTTTTTTCTCTTTTTCTTGTTTTAAACAAATGCCAGACTATATGTGTACATACTTCTGAAGCTTATATTTTTCTGTTAACAGTATTTCTTAGAGACAATTTCTATCAGTCCATCATATTCCATTATAAGAATGTATATAATTTTATTAGCTACCATGGTTGGACATTAGGTCCAAAATTTTGCCGTGGCCGGGAGTGGTGTCTCATGCCTGTAACCTTAGTACTTTAGGAGGCCGACATGGGTGGATTACCTAAGGTCAGGCATTTGAGACCAGTCTGGCCAACGTGGTGAAACCCCGTCTCTACTAAAAATACAAAAAAATTTTAGCCAGGTGTGGTGGCGCATGCCTGTAATCCCAGGAGGCTGAGGCACAAGAATCGCTTGAACCCGGGAGGTGGAGGTTGCAGTGAGCCAAGATCATGCCACCGCACTCCAGCCTGAGTGACAAGAGCGAAACTCCATCTCAAAAAAAAAAAAAAAACAACGAAATTTTGCCATGACGATGCTGCAATGGATCATTTCTCACAGTGTAAGATGAATCTACAGGATCAGCTCCTAGACTTGAAACAGGTCAATGCATAAGTGCCAAGGCACCCCTCTCCCCACAGAGGCTGTGGAAAATTACATTCCCAAGAACGCTGGGACCGATTTCCACAACCTCCCCTAGGTCAGGCGTTATTTGATGATTGCCAATTTGACAGATGAGAAATGTTGATCGTTGTCAGTTTGATAGATGAAAAATGGTATCTTCATCTTCTTATTTTGTGTCCCTATTCTAATTTGGAGTTCTCACATTTTGAGAAAAGTGGAGAATCTTCTTATGTGTTTAATGGCCATTGGCGTTTCCTGGTCTGTGACTAGTCTATTTTTATAAATCAGGTTGTTCTTTATTTTACTGACTTATCAAGAATATATTGTACAAGTTCTCATTTGTCATTTGCATTGTTTAGGGTGTGTTTTTGATTCCCAAATTAAAATTTTAGTTTTATAGTCAAATGTATCAATCTTCTCTAAAAGCTAATAAATGGTTTTAGATTTTTTAAAATTGTAATTCGAAAGGCCTTTCCCACATACAGACTAAAAACATTTTCTTTTTTTTGGGTATTTTGTAGTTTAATTTTTTGCATTTCAATCTTTGATTGATACGAGATTTATGTTGGTACAAGGTGTGAGGTATGATTCCCGCTTTATTCTCTTCCAGGTGGTTACCCAGTCTTTCCCACATTTATGTAATTACATTTCCCACTTGAGTGCAGGACCACTTTTATCTTATACCTCATGTTTTATGCATTCAGAACTATTTCTAGACTTACCTCTACCAAAAATATGGCTGTTCATATGAATTACTATAGCATTTATAATATGTTTTAATATCCCTCTCCTGATTTTAAATGCATTTTGTAAGCGATTTATTATTAGTTGGTGTTCTTTTGGATGCAACAACAGAAATAGATTCTTAAGCAAGAAAACACATTTCATTGGAAGATTGTTGGGGGAAATCTAAGAATCAAATTGGGGAGGACAAACAGCAGCTCAGCTCCAGAGAATCTGTTGGTAGAACACTTCTCCAGAATGGTGTCATTAAGTGACTGGGCTCCTGGGTAACTGTCTTCAAGTTACACATTCTTGAGACAGAGATGAGCTGTTTTGGCTTAGGTCAAGTGAATGTCTTGATCCCAGCTGTGCTGGGATGCAGGGTTGTTACAGCATAGAAGAGGTCACTGAGAGGTCACAGTGAGAAGGAAGTTGCTCCAGCTAATGTCTACTACACACTTGGATTCTTGCCACCCTTCTCTGAATTTCTGACGCTGCTAATATATAATATGTTTATGTTGAAAAGTAAATGTTCAGATGTCCCTAGCATTTCAGCAGGCTAGATTGCTGGGGAAAATTCCAGATAAAAAATAATAAGAAATGCTGACAAAATATAACCAAATATATATATATATGCATTGTGTGTGTGTGTGTGTGTGTGTGTGTGTGTATATATAGTCTTGCTCTATTGCCCAGGATGCAGTGCAGTGGCATCATCATAGCTCACTGCAGCCTCAAATACCTGGAATCAAGCAGTCCTCCCACCTTAGCCTCCTGAATAGCCAGGACTACAAGGCATGTGCAACCACACCTGGTTAATTTTATTTTTTCTAGAGATGGTGTCTCATTATGTTCTCCAGACTAGTCTTAAACTCGTGGACTCAAGTGATCCTCATGCCTCACTCTCCAAAAGTGCTGGGACTATAGGCATGGCATGAGCCATCTCACCCAGCCCCAAACCTTTTTCTTTTTTTTAAAATATGAAGCTGGGCTTGTAAATAATTAAGGAAATTCCCCAGATTAAGAAAAGAAAGAAGCCTAATGCCAAAGCTGAAAGTCAGAATGACACTCATATGAGGCATTGGCCTGTGGAAGGTGGAGATTGTTGTTTAGAGGCCTTCTCTCATCTTCCATGGAGCTGAGACTCTTGATAAAAGGGTGGACTGGAAAAAATTCTCTTTCTGACAATAGTAGAACAAATGACAAATAACTGTGTTGGTCTGGCCCTGAATAGGTCTGGCCCTGAATAGGGCAAATGTCTCCCTGAGAGTTCATGATCATGAAAGTTCATGCCGTCATGCTATTCTGGAGTTCAAAAATGTATCCTACCAATGTATACTGACTCCTATAAACTGAGAAATTAACATCAAGGGTTTCTGGGCTAGTAACCCCCTGGAACAACTGTAGAAGCAAATAAAAATCCTCCTAAAAACTATATATCCACAGCCCAAGTCCCCTAGAAATCACCCAGACAAAGCCCCGCTGAGCACGAGCTTACACTCCAAAAGTATACAACGTGTGGAAATAGGCCACCATACATGAACTAGAAATTAAAACTTTAGCCACTGGAGTCAAAGACATCAGAATGTCACTCTGCCAAAGTCTTTAGCTACTATAAAATCATCTCTGGGTATCATTACTGCCTTAGTGACTGCCCATTTCATTTGACCACCAACTCATAAACACGCATTTATTATGCTGAGAGAGCCTCAGAATAAAACTGTCCCACTGATAAAACATTTAGAAATGCCCACAGTTTCCTGTCAGTAATTGTCTGTACCCCACAACCAGTCTAGGCACAGTCTTCCAATATATGCTTTACTCCTCAAACACCAATAGGCACAGATTTTAAAAGTTTAATTACCAACACCCTAATTGATTCTCTCAAAAACAACAACAACGACGACAACAACAACAACAACAAAAACCCAAACCGGAAGAAGAATCTACTAGCAGTATCCAGAAGAAAATCTCTGCAAAAATCCAGTAGAAAAATCCACTTAAATAAGGGACAAATTCAAATAGTTAAAAAAACACAGAACATAATCTTGGACTTGATCCAAAGGCAGTGAATACATGATTAGACTCACATCAAATAGAAGGAACATTAAACACAGTTTCTTGTATTCTATACTGAGAACTTAAAAATCAGTAATCCTTTTTCATAGGTTCCCTGAATCTCAAGTATTGGATCTGATAGAGTTCTTACATTTTTTGGTTGTCCATTTTTAGTACCTAGTACGTATCTGGATAAAGGACATAAAAAACTGGCTGGGTGTGGTGGCTCATGCCTGTAATCCCAACACTTTGGGACACTGAGGCGGGTGGATCACCTGAGGTCAGGAGTTTGAGACTAGCCTGGCCAACATGGCAAAACCCCATCTCTACTAAAAATACAAAATTAACTGGGCGTGGTGGCGCATGCCTGTAATCCCAGCTACTCAGGAGGCTGAGGCTCGAGAATCACTTGAACCTGGGAGTTGGAGGTCATGGCGAACCAAGATCGCACCATTGCACTCCAGCCTGGGCAACAAGAGTGAAACTCCGTCTCAAACAAACAAACTAACAAAGCTATAGCAAATTATTATTGCATTACTCATTTATGAATTATGAATAGTTTGGAATAATAGTACAACATAGCAATCGAGGAATAAATCATTGTTTATGGATATTTATCATGCCCTTTATTAAAACTCAAAATACATTTTTTATCCTAAGAAAACATGTTACAGACTTGAGATTCAAACTGGCCTTCATAGACGTTCTTTTCATATTTTAGCTAAAAGAATACCTGTTCTTTTTTTTGTCTTTTTTTTTTTTTCTGAGACATGGTCTAACTCTGTCGCCCAGGCTGGTGTGCAGTGACATGATCACTGCTCACTGCAGCCTCAACCTTCCATGCTAAAGTGATCCTCCTGCCTCAGCCTCCTAAGTAACTGGGACTACAGATGTGCACCACCACATCCAGTTAATCTTTTATTTTTTGTAGAGACATAGTTCCACTATGTTGCCCAGGCTGGTCATAAACTCCTGGGCTCAAGTGATCCTCCTGCCTCGACCTCCCAAAGTGCTGGGATTACAAGCATGAGCCACTGAACCTGGCCAGGACTACATCTTGACTGATTTACTAGATTACATTAGTAAGAATTTTTAACATGTCAGACCAGAAAAAAATTGTGGGGCCTCAGATGAAGAATATTTAAATATTTTTAGCATGTGGATTTCTAGTTGTTCTAGTTTGTGTAGAAGTGGGTTTCTAAAGAGAACATTTAATAAAGCTGAAACTTTTTCTGAAGCATACCTAGTGAAGACCTTTAGCTTTTACCTGTGCTTTATCCTAAGCCCTTTTTCTGCTAACATCTGTATTTCTTTTGGGGATCTACCACTCCCCAACTGTGTCCACATGACTTGGGAGGATTGACTTCCAGTCTGGGCCAGTGAGAGTCTTATCTGGGACTTCTGGCTATCTGAATAGTGATGATCTATTCCTGCTGAGATTGACATGTGAGCCTGGTGTAGTGGAGGGCTCCCTGAGAATGTGCAGTGCAGAGTACCAAAGAGCTACAAGCAAGAGGCCATTTCTTGCACTTGGACTTGCCTAAAGCCATGGTATCCCAAGGCTTTTCAGATATCTGAGACTTCTCCCTGGTATTTTCTATTGTTTTTTCACTTGAGCTACTTTAAATTTGATTTCTGTCATTTGTAACCAAACCTCCCCTATAAGAATACTAAAGGGAGTTCTTTAGGCTGAAATAAAAGGACACCCAAATCCACATGAACAAGTAAAGAGCACTCATAAAGGTAGCTAATGAGATAAATATAAAAGACAGTATCAATATATTTTTTGTTTGTAACTCTTTTTTCCCCACCTATCTGATTTAAAAGATAACTGCATAAAGCAATAATTGTAAGTTTATGTGATGGGCACACAAAGCATAAAGATGTAACTTGTAAGACAATAACATCACAAAGGAGGAGAGAGGAAATGGAGAGACATAGAAACAAAGTTCTTGCATACAACTGAAATTAAATGGCATTAATCAAAACTAGATTGTTAAGATGTTAATCATAATCCTCAGGGCAACTGCTCAGAAAGTAACTTATAAGAATATATAGTAAAAGAAATGACAAGAGAAAATGGTACATGACAAAATATGTTTTTAATGTAAAAAAGAAAGGGTCAGTAAAGGAGAAATAGAAAGAAAAAAGACAAATGACAAATAGCAAACACAAAGCAAAATAGCAGATATAAATCCTTCCTTATCAATAATTACATTAAAAATAAATGGATTAAAATTTCTGTAATTAAAAGGCAGAGATTTGTAGCATGGATTAAAAAACATGATGCAACCATATGGTGCTCACAAGAGACACACTTTAGAGTCAAAGATATAAATAGGTTAAAAGTAAGAAGATATAAAAAGACATACCGTGCAAAGAGTAAACAAAAGAGAGCTGGAGTGGCTATACAAATATCAAACAAAATAGTTTTTAAGGTACTAATTGCTACTAGAGACAAAGATATTTTATAATTATAAAAGGGTCATTCATCAAGAAGATTTAAGAATTATATACATATATGCACCTAACAAGAGCTCCAGAATATATTAAGCAAAAACTGACATAATTGAAGGGAGAAATAGACAATAAAACAATAATAGTTGGAAACTGCAGTACCCAATTGTCAATAATGTATGGAACAACTAGACAGGAGATCAATAAGATAACAAGTGATGAAATGTGTTAACATGGTATAAGTCCTCTAGATCTGCACTGTCTACTAGCCACACGTGGCTACTGAGCACTTGAAATGTAGCTAGTCCAAATATGGATGTGCTGTTCAACATACACCAATTTCAAATACTTACTTAATACCAAAACAAGAGAATGTAAAATGTACCATTGGTAATTTTTATATAAGTTATATGCTAAATTGCTGATTTGGATATATTGGGTTAAAGAAAATATATCATTCAAATTAATTCTACATGTTTCTTTTTACTTTTTTAATGTGGCTACTAGAAAATTTTAAATTACATGTATGATTCACAAGTCTTGCTGTCCTGCAAGACTACTTCAGAAACCAGAGAGAAGAGTCTGTGGTCTATGATTTTAATATGGAAAAATCTCAAGGCTGAGCCCTCTTGTTCAGGGACAAGAGTCACTGCAGACTAATCAACAAAGTTTCAACAAACTGGTCCAGTCATGGATTGTATATGGTTTTCGGCTGAAAAGAAATAATTTATTTCACCTTCAAATAGCACAGAGAAACTAGAGAACATTGATCTTTTCTAGAGAAATTCAGCCAAAGAGAAAAATGTAACTGCATTAAATGAGAAACTCTCTTACACAGATAAAAAGACCACTATTAACATGTGAAGTTATCCAGCTCCTATATACATCTTCAAAACCAAGAACCTCAGAAATTGCTATTAGCTAACTTCATCTAGATTTTAAGTCATGCCCCTTTTGATAATCACAAAACCTCATCCTTCTTTACTTGCCACTCTGTCTAGAATCAGTGCTTTTCTAGCTGTGCCAGGGGCTGCCTCTGCACTTTCAAGCTGGACATACAACGTCATTCTGGTGTGGGTATATACAGCCAAGTAAACAGGCAATTACAACACAGAGTGATAAACACTATGAATGGGAAGTGTTTAGGATGCTATAGGCACCCATGCATAGTGGAGATGGCTTGGGCCAGTCATTCTCCCCTTCTTCATTCTCTCCTTACTAACAATCCTGAATTTTATTCAGGTGCTAATTCCTTGTCACTCTTGCAAATAGTGGTGGCCAATGAGACATAAGCAATTGTTGTTGGATGGGCTTCCTGAAGGCTGACCTGGCTTGGAGGTATATAATTTTTACACTAATCTCCTTCTTCTTCTTGGAAAACAAATATGATGGTTGGGGCTCCAGAAGGCATCTTGAGACCATGAGACAAATATTAGGGCAGCAGAGCAAAAGGAAAGCCTATTTCCTGGTGACAACGTAGAGCCCCCATTCCAGATCTGGTCTACGTATTTTCAGACTTCAAGTTATGTGAGAACAAACAGTCTCTAGTTGTTCAAGCTACGATTACTTCAGGTCTCTAATATTAGCCATTAAAAAATGAAGGGACCAAATAAGGGTGGAAGGGGAGACTAGGAAAGCTAGGCCTGTGGTCTGCCATGACAAACTCCTGAGAATAAAGGCCCCTGGAAATCCTCAATGGAAACAGGCTTCCATAGAAAGACCTAAACGTTGTGGCCACTAGTTAGGCAAAGCCATCTGAGATAACTCAAATTCTGTATGGTATTATTTTAGAACAGTTGTATTATCCTTAGAACAGGAAAAAAAATGCAAGAGTCTATTAGATTCAAAGTTCTTGAACCTGATATTCAAAAGAGACTTATTTCCATATTTGAGAATTTCACCAAAGGGTACTTAGAGAAAAAGACAAAAATGTATCTTTTACTTTTTAGATGGAGTCTCGCTCTATTGCCCAGGCTGGAGGGCAATGGCGTGTCTCGGCTCACTGCACTCTGCCTTCCAGGTTCAAGCGATTCTGTCACCTCAGCCTCCCGAGTAGCTGGGATTACAGGCACCTGCCATCGTGTCTGGCAAATTTTTGTATTTTTGTAGAGATGGTTTCACCATGTTGGCCATGCTGGTCTTGAACTCCTGACCTCAAGTGATCCGCCCGCCTCAGCCTCCCAAAGTGCTGGGATTACAGGCGTGAGCCACCGTGCCCAGCTGAAAAAGACAAAAACGTAATCTTAAGAACCAAAGATGTGCAAAATCCAATCCACTCATTGACCTGGGTGGAAAGGGCAGACTTCTATGAGAAGTTGGGAAGACGTAGGTAATGTGTATCACTTGGAACTGAGAACAACTTCTCCCTAATCCTGATGCTTCCTTCCTGGGTAGGAAATCACTTAGTGCACCACGGGCCTTTCTCTGCCTTTCTACTCATTCTGCCTCTGAGCAGAGAAACAACGTGACTGGCAAATATGGGAAGAAAACTGGGCATACTCTTCATCTTGGTAGTAAACTATTGGTAAAGAATATGAATTTTGCGCTGCTTGTCCAGGGGCAGGCCCTTCTTGACTTATGTTTTGGGGTGTGTCTGGCTAAATGTTGGCTAAGTCTTGTCCTCTAATCTGGCCTCCCTCTGTTTCCAAGTTCTCTGGCACCTATTTTACTGAGGCCATAGAAACCTCTGTGACCTGTTTTGCTTAACCAGAACCTGTTTTTCAATCATGGAATGATTTGGAGGATCTGGGATAAAAGAGACTCAAAACTACATCATTAGTACTATTGTGTTAAGAATGGGCTTATTTGAATATTTTAGAGGATTTGGCTTATTAGAACACAACCTCACAACTCCAATTTAAAATTCGTAAGTGTGAAATTGAATGAGAGTTGATTCTAAGTTGAAATCTTCCTGTGTATGTACAGTACTGGAAATTTCATCAGGTTCACCTTAATAGTGAGTATATTAGCTGTTGAAGTACTCAGCAAATACTGAACGAGGGCCCTGTAAAAATGATTATTAGATATATAGTTAGGCTGCTAGAAGAAATATTTGTAAGCTGTTTTTAAAAACTTATGGAAGAACTAAGTTTGATTTTATAAATTAAATACATTAAAAATTAATTTAAAAAATGAACATTAGTTTCTGTGTAGCGTCTTCTGCAAATAAAATTTGCCCTCAAGGACACCAAAAAAATTCACATCATCATGCATGGTCTTCTTGCTAGGTTGCTAAAGAAGTCCCTTAGTCTCCCACAAAGCCTGCATGGGTCAGCAGTCTAAAAACAGTCTCAGCCACATGGCTAAAGGTGTATTTGCAATACTACGAATGGCCCAGTGGAAACCTGGACACCAGGTTGAAGTGTAGGAAGCAGAAGTGTAAGGTAATGATGAAGTTAGGATGCTGCTGAGGAATGCCCTGGGGTCAAAGGCTACACCATTGTGAGCCACTCAGTGAAAGGTGTGAGCAATGGGCACAGAGGGACAAGTGTCTCAGATTGATAAAACCATACTTACAGGGGGACAAACGGTGGCTCCAGGGGATGGCCACCTGGACTGCTGAGATGGGCCTGGTGGTGAGCAGGGGCATGCTGCCTGGCCCTGAGAGGTCTGCTGCACAGTTGGCACTTACTTGTCTGAGGGCACTGAGGAGCCACTGTTGAAAGCAGATATAGGCTAAGACTCGCCATCACTCATCCACAGAAGAGCTGGTGCCCTTGAGTGTGAGACATTAGGTGCTGGAGAGCTGTGTTTAGGGCAGTAACAAACCAAAGAAACAAGGTCCCTGCCCTCAAGGGTCCCACAGTCTGAGAGGAGAATGCATGATAAACAAGTAACCGATGAATACTTTTGGAGAGGTGTCTGCCATTAAAGAAAGCGGACAAATGGGATGGGGGAGTGGAGAGGGGCTGCTCCTTTAGAAGGGGTCAGAGGGCCAGGCACAGTGGCTCACGCCTGTAATCCCAGCATTTTGGGAGGTTGAGGCGGGTGGATCACCTGAACTCAGGAGTTTGAGACCAGCCTGGCCAACATGGCAAAACCCCGTCTCTGCCAAAAATACAAAAAATTCACCAGGCATTGTGGTGTGCACCTGTGATCCCAGCTACTTGTGAGGCTGAGGTGAGGAGGATCGCTTGAGCCAGGGAGGCGAAGGTTGCAGTGAGCCAAAATGGTGCCACTGCACTCCAGCCTGGGTGACAGAGGGAGATCCCATCTCAAAAAACAACAACAAGAACAAAAGGGAGGTCAGAGCAAGGAGCCACAATCTGCACAAAAAGCAGGTCTAGCAGGGGACACTCCTCCTGCGACAGCCTGAGGGTGGAGAGAGAGGGTGGCACCAGCTTGGCCTGCTGAGGGGGAAGTCAGCAGTGATGGGAGTGGGTATAAGACATGAGACAGGAAGGGGAGATGCCAGCCGAGGCTGTGAGTCAAGGAGTCTTGGGACACAAATGCAGTCCACAAACCCAGTACTGCAACGCATCCTGTCTGGTGGTTTTCTTGGAATCAAGTAAAATCCGACCCTGAGCCTCATCCCATCCAACACTGGCCAGGAGAGAGGCTCTGTCATCCATCTCGGGACTCACAGAACCCTGGCGGCAAGGCTGGGGGGCTTCGGACAATGAGGGCTGGGCTGCTAATATTTCTAAGTAGAAACCCCTGGAAAGAGGCAACGGCAGGCTCGGGTTCCCCGTGAGCCACAGGCCGAGAGCGCTGGTCTCCACAATCAGGTGACCTGGGCCTCTGCAAACTCTTCTAGCCCCTCTCTCAGGCCCTCAAAGTCCTCGTTCTCTCCGCTCCCCTAGCAGGACACCCCGGAAGCAGAGAGGCTACAGGTAAACAAAAGACAGGTTCTCTGACCTTGCTCGACATCCTAGTGGGTAACTCACACCCTTCCGAGGCAGAGGAGCGCAACGGTCTTGCTATTTGCCTAGAACTGGGGGGTGGAAGCAGTAATTACTAACACACATATTCTAGAAAGATTGCGCTAGCTGCAGAGGGAAGTACGTAAGTTAGACGGGCAGGAAACACATTTCTGCCATAAAGATATTTCGCCGGTGACTGTGCCTAACTTCAGGGGCTACCTTCAGCCCAGTGAGGGAAGTCCTGTCTCCTTGACTGGCAGGGCGCCTGCACTCTCCAGGCGTCATTCGGTGAGTGACAGCGCGGACTCCAGGCTTCCCAGCACTACTGAGCGGGGGCAGAATTCTTTTCCTCTTTGCATCTGCACGGAGAATTCTCATCTCAAAAGCCAAACCTTGGAGTCGTTGCTGACCCCACACTTCAAGCAGACTTTAAAATAAAAAGAGGTAGAACACATTTACTTTTTTTTAATTGAGACGGAGTTTCACTCTTGTCGCCTAGGCTGGAGTGCAGGGGCGCAATCTCAACTCACTGCAACCATCTCTTCCCAGCTTCAAGCGATTCTCCTGCCTCAGCCTGCCAAATAGCTGGGATTACAGGCACGCGAAACCACACCTGGCTAATTTTTTGTATTTTTTAGTAGAGACAGGGTTTCACCACGTTGGCCAGGCTGGTCTCGAACTCCTAACCTCAGGTGATCTGCCCGCCTTCGCCTCCCAAAGTGCTGGGATTACAAGCATGAGCCACTGCGACCGGTCCACATTTACTTTTTACTGGTTAAAGCTCAAAGGTCGAAGAGCTGTAATGGCTAACACCCACCCACCAATGGCGTGTCTGCCTGGCTTACTGAGCTCAGTGCCCGCCAGGTCTGGAGCAGCCCTATGGGGCCGGATGCACCATGTTGTCTGCGATGTCTCCTGGAGCCTCGGGCTTGGATACCTCCCCTCCCAGCTCAGCTTCACTCTCTCTGACTGTCCACAGGACTAGCTGCCGTGTGGACACCTTCAGCAGAAGTACATCTTTCCTGGTCAAACGTTCTCTCTGTCCTTGACATTCATTCTACCTTCCAAATGCTGCAGCTCCTTCCTTAAGTCACTCAGGCTGTCCTCTTGAGTTCTTCCCCTCTCTAGATCCTCCAGGCACCAGGCTGCCAAAACACGGACTCTGAAATGAGGTGGATTTGGCCATGGCAGCACAGCTCACGGTTCCCAATTCTAACAGTATCCTGTGGGAGAGCTGAGAAGGTTTTTCTCTACCTTGACCCTTCTGCAACTCCTTGCAAACTTTAGATCATTCTTGTAAAGCTGGTTGGCATCCGAAGGCCCACAGAGCAAGCAGAATAGTAAAGTATTCATTTAAAAGGTTCCCCCATATTGGAATAAAGCATATGAAAAAGTAGACAGCAAAATTTTTGTTCAAAAATCTGTTCTGAGAGAATTTGTAGAGACATCCTGAGAGAAAGAACATTGTTTGCTGATTGCTTTTTTTTTTTTTTTTTTTTAAAGACAGGGTCTTGCTCTGTCACCCAGGCGTAAGTGCAGTGGCACAATCACGGCTCACTGCAGCTTCCACCTCCCTGGGCTGAAGTGATCCTCCCACCTCAGCCTCTAGAGTAGGTGGGACTACACATCACCGTGTCTGCAGTTGGCTCCTGCTGTAGGTTCTTAATCTTGCTGACTTCAATAATGGAGCCACAGACCTTCGCGGTGAGCGTTACAGCTCTTAAAGATGGCAGAGACCCAAAGAGTGAGTGGTAGCAGGGTTTATTGTGAAGAGCAAAGGACAAAACTTTCACAGTATGGAAGGGGACCCAAGCTGGCTGCCGCTGTGGGCTGGGGTGGCCAGCTTTTATTCCCTTATTGGCCCCTCCCATGTTCAGGTTTCTGTCCTATGAGCGCCCTTTTTTCAATCCTCCCTGCGATTGGCTACTTTTAGTATCCTGCTGATTGGTGCATTTTACAGAGCACTGATTAGTGCATTTTACAACCCTCTTGCTAGCTGCAGAGCACTGATTGGTGCATTTCACAGAGCACTGATTGGTGCATTTTACAATCCTCTTACTAGCTACAGAGCACTGATTGGTGCATTTTACAATCCTCTTGTAAGACAGAAAAGTTCTCCAAGTCCCCACTTGATCCAGGAAGTCCAGGTGGCTTCACCTTTCATCACAACACCCGGATAATTTTTTAATTTTTGTAGAGACAAGGTTTCATCATGTTGTTCAGGCTGGTCTTGAACTCCTGAGCTCAAGCGATTTACCCACCTCAGCCTCCCAAAGTGCCACTGCACCCTGTCCGCTGATCCCTTAAACACTATCTTCTTTAGACAGAAATGTCAAATTTACGTCTATGCTGAAGTTAACAAAAAATACGACTCACACTCATTTCGATTTTTTATTAAAATACTTTTTTGTTTATAGGGACAACCAAAGAAAAATACACAATTTTATATGTTGTAGATCATATAAAATACAATAAACATAAACTCTTGGGAATGCAGAATAGATTTCAAAAATCTTAAAAGAAGCTTTCATAAAAATAAACTTTAGAAATGTGGCTTAGATTTACTGCATTTTTTCAGAAAACTTTCTTTTCTCCGTTTGAATGCTACCCTGATTATAAATAATTGTTCAAATATTCTAACATCTTATCAATTTTGCTTTCTGGAACTTTAGAAATCACATGTCTAAATGAAGACCTCTTTTTATACCACCCTACATAAACACAGAATAGATTTCATTTAAATTATCATTTGATTTGGCACTATTGTAAATACAGTTTTAGTAATAATTAAATGTTACGGGGGAAAAACTAACAGAAAAACCTGTTAACAAGCACAAGTCTTACTATAAGAAAGGATCTTTTATATACGGCTTTTATGATACCTACTGATTTAAAATCTAGTGCTTTTAAAATCTGGTTACAAGAAAAGCAATAATCTAATTTTTTATTAAAAAAGAAAAAAGAATTTTTACCAAAACTTCAATATAGAAGTTAATGTGCTTAGCATGGTAACAGAGGAACTAACTTTTAACCAGGCTATCAACTTCTTGAATATTTACTTTCAATTTGGAAAAAACATTGTTATTCAGAACCTGAAATACATTATAAAACTGGAAATGGAATCTTTTAGGTGAATTCTTTCTTTCAACCCCTCATAAATCTGAAAAAATAGGCCAAATTTGAAGGCAAAAGATCATTACATTTAGGGATCATTTCTAATGATAGAAATCAAGGTAAGAAAAATCAATGAAAAAATGTGGTTTAAGAAAGCATCCTCCTAATGTAGGGGGTGGGAAACAGATATTACATTTTAAAATTTAATAATAAAGACCTAAAAAATGATAAACGCAGTTTTTAAATATTTGTTGTCATCATTAAGAAAACTTAGGCATGTTGCCAACACACACACAAACATCACTCCACTCACAGTAGGAAATCACTGAAAAACAGCAGAGTTGAACTGCAGCAGGAGGCTGCAGATTCCTTTCAGCTTTCTGCGTAAAGTTCAAGGATACTTTCAGCTCTACAGGTGCTCATGAAGAAGGGGAGCTAAATGTTTTCAAGGCACTTTTAAACGAGGCATTCTAGGTAAAAGGAAGAAAAGGAGATCCTAATGTTTTCCTACCAAAAAATATATCCATGAGCTAAATCTCAACTTTTTAAAAGGCTAAAATATCTTGAATATTAATTAAGAGTTATTTGAAAGAGCAGAAAAGGTAATAAGACTTTAATTTATAATAGTTGATCATAATATTACAAATGATCTTTTAACTAACTGCTATTCAGATCATGAATAACACAAAATGTATCCAAGAGCATTATCTATTTTTATATACTAAAATATGTAGATGTACAAAGAGGTATTCCTAAAAAGTTGCTTATAGTTCAGATATGCACTAGAGCAATTAGTAATTTGGTAAAATTAAGAGTCTGTAATATAAACATTTGTGTTTTAGATTCATGCTTAAAGATTGAGATTTTATTACTATGAAGGGCACATAGTATCTTTATTGAAACATTTATTGAAACATTATATAAAATGTTGGCTAAATTCTGTAGCCTATTTGGAGTGAACATCATCTTGAATAGAGATTTTAAAATTTCATAATCTTAACCTCCCACGATATGACTATACTTGTTTAAAAAGATAATACACTTAACAAATGAAATATTACAAAATATGAACGTAGATGGTTTTAAGTTTGTTTCCCTTTATAATTCCCAGCATTTTCACCCTGCCCTGTTCATACGAGTAAATTCTCTTCAATTCCTGTCCCATCACCCGTCTGCTGGAAAACACTGCTTTGTCTTGGCTAAGGCTGCATGAGCTCAGTCTCGCACTGGCTCAGCCTCCCGTTTCAGCGACACCATTTCCCTACCAGGGTACAAGCTGTTTCCTGGTGCTCTAGGTGGAGTCTGATTTGGCATTCGTTCCCCATCCCTAGTGCTCTTTAAGCTGGTACCTTAAGTCACAGAAATGCTTTTGCTTGCTAATTATTTACCCTAGCAGTGCATTTAATGCAATTTCATAGGTACACCCTGACAATCTTGGTAAAGATTCTTCATCACTGCCTAAGTCAGCACTTTGGGCAGGGGAAATAAAAGAGAATAGGAAACTTTCTCTAAAGCTTTGTCAACACATGTATTATAGAATAGATTCTACTATGTAAGAGTTCTCAATTATAAAATATGGTAAGCATTTACCTTTTAAAACCAACATAAAAGGGAAGAAATTAAGCTTTTTATGATGATATTTTTATATGAGTTATCAGAGTGGTATATCAAATATCTACTCTATTTATAAAATGGATAAAACAAGGCACAAAGAGGAATGATGTGCAACTATAAAAACTCTGTGCTAAAAGTCGCACATGAGGAAATCATAACTCACATCAACAGCTTCTGCTAACACTGCAAAAACCTTTTGGAATGCTAAAGGAAAACCACATCAGGCTTCATGTTAAAAACCTCAGATGTTTCAAGAAATTCTCTGTACACCTGCTTCTCATATGACCAAAGTTGTATATGTATTCAAAGGAAAGGGCTTATTGCTAGGGGCAATACAATCAGTAAGAACAGTTATATAATTAAACACATCACTGGCTATGTCATATTTTAAAAGAAACTTATTCCAAAGTCTTTACAACTTAACTTACCGGGATTCTGACACAACCAACAGACTTACAGAATAACTTTTTATACCTATTCTTTTACTAAGTTGCTTTGGTTTGCATTTGTCTTCCTTCTTTAAAACATGCAGTTCATACATTTGACAGTTTTACTACCATAGTCAATACATTCTGGACCAATGCACTCACAGCAGGCATTATGAAACCAGCGATATTTGGATGCTCCCATGGACTCACAGGATATTTTACACTGATGTATGGACATGCAGTCATCAAAATAAACCACAGTACACATGTGTTCTGAAAAACAAAAATTTAAGATTTCAGGACAAGAAAAAAGAAAAACAAACAAAAAAAGCTTTATTACCTAGTTGAATATTAATAGTTATTTATCTTAGTTCTCTTACTGCTGGTCTGTACATGACAAAGATGAGGTACAGGAAAAAAGATCTTCATTAATTAAATGTTGAGAAGGAAGTCAGATTCTCCCACTCTATCTGAAGAAGGCAAAGGGCTTCCTTAGCTTCTTTTATTAAATTTCAGGCTTCGATCTAAAGGTTGGTTTATTGGGCTTAAAAGCATTTGCTATGTTATACAGCTGTACTTTTAAACTGGGCATTTCCTTTTTTTTTTTTTTGAGATGGAGTCTCACTCTGTTGCCCAGGCTGGAGTGCAGTGGTGCGATCTTGGCTCACTGTAGCCTCCACCTCCCAGGTTCAAGTGATTCTCTGCCTCAGCCTCCTGAGTAGCTGGGATTTACAGGCATACACCACCACACCTGGCTAATTTTTATATTTTCAGTAGAGGAATCAGAGAATCCACGGAACTAAGTAGAAAATGATAGATCCATAAGCTAAAAACAGACAACAAATAGAACTGCAAATGCAGGCCAGGCATGGTAGCTCAAGTCTGTAATCCCAACACTTTGGGAGGCCGAGGCAGGTGGATCACCTGAGGCCAGGAGTTTGCAACCAGCCTGGCCAACATGGTGAAACCCTGTCTCTACTAAAAATACAAAAAATTAACCGGGCATGATGGCGGGTGCCTGTAACCCCAGCTACTCGGGAGGCTGAGGCAGGAGAATCACTGGAACCTGGGAGGTGGAGGTTGTAGTGAGCCGAGATTGCGCCATTGCACTCCAGCCTGGGCGACAGAGCGAGACTCCGTCTCAAAAAAAAAACAACCAAAAAAAAAAAACCAAACTGCAAATGCAGGAGGAGCAGTAGGAAGAGGCTAACTCTATCTTGGGGAAGAGGTGCCCAGGAAAGATGTCACAGAGAAAAAACTTTAGCTGTGTCTTGAAGGCAGCTGGAGTTTCCAGGAATTAGCTTCTTGCTAATTGCTTCATAAATTTAAATAATCTTTGAACAAAACTTATGAATTATTATTTAATATCTATTATGTTGATTATTTAGATTTCAATAATGGAGAAAATGATAACAAAACATATTATTGCATTCCATATGTTTCTAATGTTTTCCAAAATCTAGCATTTGTTTTACAAAGTACTCTAACCTAAAAGGGAATAAGAATTCTTACACTGTCATTTAACAGAAGCTGTTTTGCTTTTACTATTAATGTCCGAAGCTCACACAGTTTTTTTTTTTTTTTTTTTTTTTTGAGATGGAGTTTTGCTCTAGTTACCCAGGATGGAGTGCAATGGTACGATCTCGGCTCACCACAACCTCCACCTCCCGGGCTCAAGTGATTCTCCTGCCTCAGCCTCCCAAGTAGCTGGGATTACAGGCATGCGTTACCACACCCAGCTAATTTTGTATTTCTAGTAGAGACGAGGTTTCTCCATGTTGGTCAGGCTAGTCTTGAACTCCCGACCTCAGGTTATCCGCCCGCCTCGGCCTCCCAAAGTGCTGGGATTACAGGCGTGAGCCACTGCACCTGGCCCACACTGTTTTATATAGGTAGGAATGTAATGGAGGGCACAAGTAATAGCCAAGTAAGAGTACAAATTATACTATTTATACATAATTCACCTCATATTTTAAGAAATAATTCCAATTTTTCATAAGTGCTTTATGCTTCCACAGTAAAATTATATGGTGCCTTTTATCAAAAATATCAAAGATTTTATAAAAGTCAATGCTCTTTACATTCCAAAATTATGATATGCCCTATCTTCACTAATAAATGCTCTTAAATATGCTTCTGTAATTTGTATAAGTTATTTTCCCATTTAATTCCTTTTCTGACCAACAGCACTCATTTGCAGAGAACTGGCTGGGGTTAGTTTATGCCTGGAAATGAGATGTCTGGAATACCAACTTGCTTATAAAGAAATTTAGCTAATGACTTTGGCATCATTTTGGTACGTCTGCTATTATAAAAATCTGACTTCATGGGATACTCTGAACGTTACCTGACAATGAGCAATATCATATTAGAGAAGCAGCACTGTTGTTATCTTATGAAGAGAATAAAGCCTAAGACAAATAAATACCAGAATTAGGAACAATTATCTATTTTCCAATACAGTACAGCCTCTGCTGCCAGGAGTATGGAGGAATTTTGACAATATGCTGACAT
The DNA here is from genome assembly GCF_000951045.1 of Mandrillus leucophaeus. Classification (NCBI taxonomy): domain Eukaryota; kingdom Metazoa; phylum Chordata; class Mammalia; order Primates; family Cercopithecidae; genus Mandrillus; species Mandrillus leucophaeus. The sequence goes on along the minus strand of NW_012102665.1, from coordinate 367,051 downwards.
GCCTCTTTATCTTTTTTTTTGGCAAGACTGAGTCTTGCTCTGCCACCCAGGCTGGAGTGCAGTGGTGCGATCTCGGTTCACAGCAACCTCCGACTCTCAGGTTCAAGCAATTCTCCTGCCTCAGCCTCCCTAAGTAGGTGGGACTACAGGCTCCCGCCACCACGGCCAGCTAATTTTTGTATTCTTAGTAGAGACAGGGTTTCACCATGTTGGCCAGGCTGGTCTTGAACTCTTAACCTCGTGATCCACCTGCCTCAGCCTCCCAAAGTGCTGGGATTACAGGCATGAACCACCACACCTGGTCGACATGCCTCTTTATCTACCCAGGGATCGGCGATATTTTTTTTTTCTCTTATCCTTCTGGCATGTGCCTCTAGATATGATGGGATCAGGGTTATTGAGTCTAGAATTTATGTGAGATGATACAAATTCAAAACCAAAAAGCTGCTCCAAAAGATGGTCTTATACAGGTTTTATAAATTACATGGACAGACCACATGAGGGGGCGAATGGAAAAAATCAACTGTTGGCCGTTACCTTTGTCACTGGAATAAGGCGCGTGAACATTATTGCTGGGAACAGACACGTTCTGGTGGTGTGGCTGGTTCACAGTTTCTAAAAATGAAACCAGATTCTCATGATGTGAAAGTTCTTCTGCAACAGGGAAAGAAACGATGTTCCAATTCAGCTGAGTATCTCCTTCTGTGAGTGCCCGGAAGAGAGAAGGGATCGGTTCATGCAGCTCCTCCACTGTGCTCTTTGAAGTTGGAGGTGTGTCACTATAATTTCGAGGATTACACATACCTGGGTTGGGGGTAATATCATAAGATTTTGTTAGTCACTGCCTTGCAATCAGAGCTATAACACATTAAAATTATGTAACTTCTAGGATTGCATGTAGATATTTTCCTAGCTTTTTTTTTTTTTTTGCTAGGTGAGCCTAAATGATGATATCCTACCCCAGTAGCTTCAAGCATACTGAATGCTCAGATCTTGTTTTTAAAATACCTAATAGGAACCAGAGCTCCTTGGAGGAAAGACTGATTTGAAGGCTGGGTCAGGAAAGTACAAAATGAGCCAGGAACACATTTGTGCCAGAAAGTAAGGAAGTGCACCATGAATGATGGGGCAAGCTGAAGAGACACAGGAGGCCAACTGAAGGGGCTCCTACTGGCTAATAGACAATTTGAGCATTAAAATAATAATAAGCTGAGCACATTGGCACACGCCTATAATCCCAGCACTTAGGAGGCCAAAGTGGGAGGATCACTACAGCCCAGGAGTTTGATACCAGCTTAGGCAACATAGCAGGCATCATCTCTACAAAAATTAAAAAAGATTAGCTGGGTGTGGTGGTACATGCCTGTAGGCCCAGCTACTTGGGAGGCTGAGGCGGGAGGATTTCTTGAGCCCAGGAGATAAGGCTGCAGTAAGCTATCACTGTACCACTGGACTCTAGCCTGGGCAACCCCACGTCAATCAATCAACCAATCAATCAATCAAAATGGATTACCATCTTGTAAACAAAACAAGAATCAATGAGCTCCTTCTTTTTTTCTTCTTTTCTTTTTTCTTTTGTTTTGAGACAGAATCTCGCTCTATCGCCCAGGCTGGAGTGCAGTGGTAGGATCTCGGCTCACTGCAAGCTCTGCCTCCCAGGTTCACACCATTCTCCTGCCTCAGCCTCCTGAGTAGCTGGGACTACAGGCGTCCGCCACCACACCCAGCTAATTTTTTTGTATTTTTTAGTGGAGACGGGGTATCACCGTGTTAGCCAGGATTGTCTTGATCTCCTGACTTTGTGATCCGCCCGCCTCGGCCTCCCAAAGTGCTGGGATTACATGTGTGAGCCATCGTGCCTGGCAATGAGTTTTTATATACAAATAAATACAAGAGAAGGGAATGATATTCCTTACCAACTGATGAACATAGAAGAAAGGAAACAGAAAATCACCATTTGGCACTCTCACAGGGGTTTGATTCGGATGGGAGTAGTCAATGGATATTAAGTCTGGTGGGTGACTGTTAGATAAGAACATGCTGATGTATTCTTGGAAAGCTCTCCACAAAATACTAATCACTTACAAAAGGTCATTAATAATGACTTTAATGTGGAGAAGTCTGGCGGGCACCAATATGATCAGAAGATCAAAGTTAACATCACCAGTGATGGGAGGTGGTAATGTTGCCAAGAATGTGTGACGTAAGTCTGGTCACAAGTAAACATCAGGTACATCAAGGCTGAGGGAAATCCTGTGCCATTGTGCCAAACAGCCTAGTTGGGAATGCAAGGGAAAAGTTCTTGAAGGAAATGGAAAGTGTTACTCTTAATACACAAATGCTGAGAAAGTGAAACAGCTTTACTGCTGATATGGAGAAAGTTTCAGTGGTCTGGATAGATTAAACCAGCCAAAATATTCCCTTAAAGTTCAATCCAGAGCAAGGGCCTCTCTTCAATTATGTGAAGGCTGAGAGAGGTAAGGACGCTGCAGAAGAAAAGTCTGAAGCTGGCAGAGGTTGGTTCATGAGGTTTAAGGAAAGAAGCCATCTCTATAACATAAAAGTGCAAAGCGAAGCCGCAAGTGCTGATGTACAAACTGCAGCAGGTTATTCAGAAGATCTAGCTAAGTCATTGGTGAAGGTGGCTACTCCAAACAACAGATTTTCAATGTAGATGAAACAACCTTCTATTGCAAGACGATGCTATCTAGGACTATCCTAGCTAGAAAGAAGTCAATGCCTGGTTTCAAAAGCTTCAAAGAACAGGCCCACTATCTTGCTGGGGGTTAATGCAGCTGGTAACTTTGGGTTGAAGCCAATGCTAATTTACCATTCCAAAAACCCTAGGGCACCCATAAGATTTATGCTAAATCTACCCTGCCTGTGCCCTAGAAATGGAACAACAAAGCCTGGATGACAGCGTATTTGTTTACAGCATGGTTTACTGAATATTTTAAGTCTACTGTTGAGACCTACTTTTCAGAAAAAATGATTCCTTTCAAATATTACTGCTCGCTGACAATGTACCTGGTCACCCAAGAGCTCTGATGAAGACGTACAAGGAGATTAATGTTGCTTTCATGCCTGCTAACACAGCAGCTGTTCTGAAACCCAAGGTTGAGGGAGTCATTTCAACTTGCAAGTCTTATTATCTCAGAAATATATACTGTAAGGTTATAGTTGCCATAGATTCCTCTGATGGATCTGGGCAAACTAAATTGAAAGTCTTCTGGAAAGGACTCACCATTCTAGATGCCATTAGGAACATTCATGATTCATGGGAGGAGGTCAAACTATCAACATTATCAGGAGTTTAGAAGAGAAGTTGAGTACAACACTCATGGATGACTTTGAGGGGTTCAAGACTTCAGTGGAGAAAATTACTGAAAATGTAGTGGAAATAGCAAGAGAACTAGAATTAGAAGTGTGGCCTGAGGATGTAACTGAATTATTGCAATCTCATTAAAAAACCTGAACAAATGAGGAGTTGCTTCTTATGGATATGAGCAAAGGAAGTGTTTCTTGAGCTGGAATCTACTCCTAGTGAAAATGCTGTAAACATTGTTGAAATGACAACAAAGGATTTAGAATATTATGTAAACCTAGTTGTTAAAGCAGTGCGGGGTTTCAGGACTGACTCCAATTTTTAATTTTTATTTACTGAGAGAGAGTCTTACTCTTTACCCAAGCTGGAGTGTAGTGGCACAATCACAACTCACTGCAGTACTCAACTCCTGGACTCAAGGGGATCCTCCCACCCGAGCCTCCCAAGTAACTAGATCTAGAGGTGTGCACCACCATGCCCAGCTAATTTTTTCAATTTTTTTGTAGAGACAGGGGTCTCACTATGATGTCCAGGCTCGTCTCAAACTCTGGCCTGCAGCTATCCTCCTGCCTCAGATTTCCAAAGCTCTGGGTTTATAGACATGAGCCACTGCATCCGGCCTAATTTTGAAAGAAGTTCTACTATAGGTAAAATACTATCAAATAGCATGACGTGCAACAGAGAAATATTTCATGAAAGGAAGAGTCAACTGATGCAACAAACTTCAATGTTATCATATTTTAAGAAACTGCCAGCCAGTGTGATGGCTCGTGCCTGTAATCTCAGCATTTTGGGGGACCAAGGATGGAGGACTGCTTGAGGCCAGGAAATTGAGACCAGTCTAGGCAACATAGTGAGACTCCATCTCTATTTAAAAAATGAAGAAAGAAGGCCAGGCACGGTGGCTCACACCTGTAATTCCAGCACTTTGAGAGGCCGAGGCGGGTGGATCACGAGGTCAGGAGATTGAGACCATCCTGGCTAATACGGTGAAACCCTGTCTCTACTAAAAATACAAAAAATTAGCTGGGCATGGTGGTGGGTGCCTGTAGTCCCTGCTACTTGGGAGGCTGAGGCAGGAGAATGGGGTGAATCTGAGAGGCGGAGGTCACAGTGAGCCGAGATTGTGCCACTGCACTCCAGCCTGGGCGACAGAGCGAGATTCCGTCTTGGGGAAAAAAAAGAAAAAAAAAAAAGAAGAAGAAAGAAACTGTCACAGCCACTCCAACCTTCAGCAACCACCAGCCTGATCAATTAGCAGCCATTAAGATCGAGGCAAGAGCCTCCACCAGCAAAAAGATTACAACTGCCTGAAGGCTTAGATGATTTTTTGCATTTTTTAACAATGAAGTATTTTGTATTTAAGGTATATATTTTTTAAGACATAATACAATTGTACACTTAATAAACTACAGTATAGTGTAAAATAACTTTTATATGCACTGGGAAACCAAAGTATTTGCGTGACTCACTTCATTGGGACCGTTGCTTTACTGCAGTGATCTGGAAACAAAGCAGCAATATCTCCGTGGGGTGTGGCTATACTTCTGAAAGCTAAATTATGTTTCATTTTTGTTTTGCATCTATTAGGTGTAAGATGGAGTTTCACTTCTTCCTGCCATCTATTTCCTCATTTTGTTAGTTTAAGGATCATGGCAAGAGCGGAGGAGAACAAAGTTGTGTGTGCTCTTCATCACATTTTTCAATACATCTGAACTTGAATAACTTAGGTTGTATGACCTACTAACCTAAATAACTTAGGTTGTTTGATCATTTAAATGATCAAATCTGATCCCTTTATTCATAAAAAGAAGAAATAGGCGCAGTTATGTCAAATGACTTGTCCAATATTATGTCATCTAGGATCAGAGCCAAGATCATGATGTAGCCTCCTGATTTCATGTCTACTACTCTTTCTAATAACTACATCTATACATAATCTTTAAGGGGTATCAAAAAGCAAATAATACTTAGAATGCTCATATTATACAACTATACATAATATAGTCTTCTGCCAAATTTATAAATAAAAATTAGTGGCCAGGCGCAATGGTTCACACCTGTAATCTCAGCACTTTTGGAGGTTGAGGCGGGCGGATCACCTGAGGTCAGGAGTTTGAGACCAGCCTGACCAACATGGAGAAACCCTGTCTCTACTAAAAATACACAATTAGGCTGGCATGGTGGCACATGCCTGTAATCCCAGCCACTCAGGAGGCTGAGGCAGGAGAATCGCTTGAACCTGGGAGGTTGAGGTTGTGGTGAGCCAAGATTTCACCATTGCACTCCAGCCTGGGCAACAAGAGCGAAACTCCATCTCAAAAACAAACAAACAAAAAGCCAAAAAACAAACAAACAAAAAATTAGCAAATAGAGTTGAAGGTCAACAACTGAGTTCAAACACTATAAAAGCTAAATTTAACATCTACTGAAGACTTTAAAGAAATTTCAGCCAGGCACGATGGCACGCACCTGTAGTCCCAGTCACTTGGGAGGCTGAGGCAGGAAGACTGAGAGAACTCAAAAGTTCCAGGCCAGCCTGGGTAACTCATGTGACCCTGTCTCTAAAAAACAAACAAATAAATAAATGAAACTTTAGTGCTCATTATCAGAGATTTCATTCTATCAAAAAAATGTAGGGGGAGTTTTGTGCATTTAACAAATTTAGGACAAAAAATTCGTAATTTACATCTCAATATACTGCATTAAAACTAGTAAACCTGATGTCCCTGATTTGCTGATAAAGATACTAAGGTCTTTTCCACTTTCCCTAGCCAACTTCTCCATATTCTATATTGACAAACTTCATAACCATATTCTGTGGCAATTCACAATGCAGCCTGGTCTCATATATTGAAAAGATACAGTGAAAGAGTTGAAAACCAGTACAAGTTTTCTCATACATTGAAAGAGTTGAAAATCAGTACAAGTAGTTACCTTAACATAATCCTATGAAAACTGTTCATGACAGAACAGGTAGTATGGTAGGACTTCCTTGTTCAATGTCATATTGTCAGAGGACAATACTTCTGATTTTGAGATAAAGTGAACTTTTCCTTGAACTTCATAAAACAATGAAAACCATGTTACATTTCACATGGCATGACCTAAGAGATGTTCTTGCTGAGAAATATTAAACCTGAATCTAACCATTTTCTTATACTTAACTTCAAATTACTAGAAATACAGAGGGGCAGAGGAACAAGTTAAAGGATACCACAGGGAGCAGTCAAATCCTGAATGTGGGCTATTCTATAGGTCAACTGATACAGTTCCTTCATTGGCAAGTGGCATGACAGAAATGGAAGGAGGGTCAATCTGGATGAAAACGCAACAAGCAAACTCAATACAAGAATTGTGAATTAATTTGAACAAGTGAACTGTGAAAACACATTTTTGAAACATCTGGAGAAACCTGATCATGAACTGAATTTTAGATTTCACCAAGAAATTATTGTTAATTTTGTTAGGTGTTATAACAGCATTATGATTAGAAAAAGTCAATGTCCACCTTTTTTTAGAGACTGACACTGAAGGAAAGTAGGGGTAAAAAGTATTTGATGTCTGCAATTTGCTTTTTTTTTTTTTGAGACAGAGTTTCACTCTTGTTGTCCAAGCTAGAGTCCAATGGCACAATCTCAGCTCACTGAAACCTCTGCCTCCTGGGTTCAAGTGATTCTCCTGCTTCAGCCTCCCAAATAGCTAGGACTACAGGCACCCACCATCACATTCAGCTAATATTTTTTTGTAGTTTTAGTAGAGATGAGGTTTTGCCATTTTGACTAGGCTGGTCTCGAATTCCTGGCCTCAGGTGATCTGCCCAGCTTGGCCTCCCAAAGCGCTGGGATTATGCATGAGCCATTGCACCCGGCCTGCAATTTGCTTTTAAATACTTCAGCAAAGAAAGAAAAAAGGATGAGGCAAATGTGGCATATTCTGGAACACTGCTGAACCTGCGTGAGGAATACATAGTTCATTATGCTCTTTGCTCCACTTCTGTGTATATTTCAATATTTTTATAATAAAAAATTAACTGCCAAATTTAATTCCTTTATGGAGAATTATTTTCTTGTTCAGTTTTCTTTTTTCTTGGCATTTCTATGCTTGGAATTTTCTTTCTGTGTACCACACAATAATGTTTCAGCATATCTTGAAAACTTATTCTGCTTCTCAATGATACGCTGAATCCAGTTTCTTTTTTCTCTTTATTTACTGCTTCCGTCAGGACGCTTCATCCCAGGCCTCCTGTGTGATTATCATTCTGCAGCTATCCTTAACTGAACCCCGGTTAAAGCTATTGCTTCCTTCAACCCATGTTGTTATCTTTCTTGGTTTTCTATCCTGTTTTGTTTGATTGATCTCTACTAATTCTTTTAGAAATGGTAGGTGAGAAGTAAACTTAGAGTTATTATTTGTCTAAAAATGTTTCTATTTCACATCCACATTCCTGATAATTTGACAGGTCAAAATAATTTTCCCACCAACCACTTAAGTCACTGGCCCAGTGATACTGATGAGAAGTCTGATGGCAGTGTGATTTTTAACTTCTTGTAGACGAACCTTATTATTCTTTCTGAAATCTTTTAGAATATTTTTTAACCTAGACGTTGTAAAATTTTGAGGATGTGGCACATGTAGGTTTTTTTTCACTCATCTCACTCAGCATTCTGTAGGCTCTTTCAACCTAAGGTCTCACTGTTTTTTTTTCTCAGCTTTGGTAATTTTTCTTCTACTATTTGGTAATTTCTTCCCTCCTTCCTTTTTTTAAAAATTCTTCTGGAGTGTTATATTCCCTGTTATATTTTATTACCTGCCTGTTTTCACCATATTCTATGACACTCCAATAATATTTTCAGACTCTCTGATTATTTTTCTAACTGATCTTTTTTTTTTTTTTTTTTTTT
>NW_012102665.1:342789-358517 GCF_000951045.1 Mandrillus leucophaeus | reverse complement strand
TTTTTTTTGACAGATTCTCTTCTCTGTTGCTCAGGCTTCAATGGCATAATCTCAGCTCCCTGAATCCTCCGCCTCCCCGGATCAAGCGATTCTCCTGTCTCAGCCTCCAGAGCAGCTGGGACTACAGGCATGCGCCACCACGCCCAGCTAATTTTTGTATTTTTAGTAGAGTTGGGGTTTCGCCATATTGGCCAGGCTGGTCTCAAACTCCTGACCTCAGGTGATCCACCCGCCTCGGCCTCCCAAAATGCTGGGATTACAGGTGTGAGCCACCATGCCTGGCCCCAATTGAATTTTAAATTTGTAAAAGTTTTCTTGTTCTGATTGTTTTTCATAATATAGACATGACTTTTTTTTAACTTCTTCTAAAAGATAACAATCGGTTTTTAAAAGATTTCTTTTATATCCTAAATATTTCCTCCATGGTTTGCTCTTTACTTCATTCTTTCTTTTAAGGTACACTTACTCTATTTTTCTTTCACATCTAGTCATTAGGCTGAAGACACCTTTCCTCCCTGCAATGCCTGAATGAGGAGGCCTTGCCTGGGTACCAACAACACATTAGTGGCCCTACTACTTTTCAGCTAGTTTCCTTCAATTTCTCGAGAGAGAAATTCTCCAATTTCTTTTTCCTAGAGAAACTTCTTAATTACTTGGAACTTTTTCTGATGAATGGAGGAGGGAATCGGTTATCAAATCATACAGCTGTTCTACAGACGGATCTTCAAATAATCCTGCTATTTTCAAATTCATTTCTCACTCCCACACTCCACAAAGCTGCAACTGGAGCCTCTTTGGGGTTTAGCTGGAAAGGTCACTCCTACTCTCACCATAACCCTCTTTTACGCAATTTGTTTTGGTGTTCCTTCCAATCTGTTTACTAAAGAGCAAGCACATCTGGGCCGGGCGTGGTGGCTCATGCCTGTAATCCCAGCACTTTGGGAGGCCCAGGCTGGTGGATCACCTGAGATCAGGAGTTCAAGACCAGCCTGGCCAACACGGTGAAACCCCATCTCTACTAAAAATACAAAAATTAGCCAGGCATGGTGGCATGCGCCTGTAGTCCCAGCTACTCGGGAGACTGAGGCAAGAGAATAGCCTGAACCCAGGAGGCGGAGGTTGCAGTGAGCCAAGGTTGAGCCACTGCACTCCAGCCTGGGTGACAGAGCAAGACTTTGTCTCAGGAAAAAAAAAAAAAAAGAAAAAAAGGGAAAGCACTTCTATCTTTCCTTTTAGATATCTGATGCAAACTCAAATTACAATTGCTCCTTTTATTTCTCTTTGTTTTTAGAGTTATTTCCAATTTTATTCCTTTATTTCATTTTACTGGCATCCTAAGTGGAAGGGAAGAAATATGTGAATTTAGAACACCATATTGAACTAGAAGTCACATTTACTTGAAGGAGTTGGAAAATGTGATCAACCATTACCTGCATATTAATCTACTCATCATTGATCCATTTCTTCCAGATATTTGTATCCAACTTTCTATAGAATATCGCCCCTTGAGAACCTTATAGGCCCCTCAAATTCAACTGTCTCAGTCATCTTCTCTAACACACCTGGGTCTTAGGTAAGCTTATTTTGGTTCCCTGTCACAAGTTATCCAGTCATATAAACAGAAACCTAGAGGTAATTCCTGGCTCCCATCAACCCTCAGTTCCCATTTCCAAATTGTCACCAAATCTAATTGAGTTTAACCTTGTAATTATTTTTCTAACGAGGCCACCTCTCTTCATCTCCTCTGCTATCATCCTAGACCAAGCCCCCATTACATTTTAACTGAACTTGGAGACATAATTGTTTAATGGATTTTAAGGTGTCTTCCATTCTCTTTAGAAAACTCCAGCTCCTTTAAAACACACATTATAGGCTGGGCGCGGTGGCTCAAGCCTGTAATTCCAGCACTTTGGGAGGCCGAGACGGGCGGATCACGAGGTCAGGAGATCGAGACCATCCTGGCTAACACGGTGAAACCCCGTCTCTACTAAAAAATACAAAAAACTAGCCGGGCGAGGTGGCGGGTGCCTGTAGTCCCAGCTACTCAGGAGGCTGAGGCAGGAGAATGGCATGAACCCGGGAGGCGGAGCTTGCAGTGAGCTGAGATCCGGCCACTGCACTCCAGCCTGGGCGACAGAGCGAGACTCTGTCTCAAAAACAAAAATAAATAAAATAAAATAAAAAACACACATTATTTAATGTTACCATTCCTTTTCTCTCCTTTTGGCTATTATCTTTGTATACTCAGCCACTTCTCCCCCACTTACTAATAAACTTCAATACCTGGATCGCTATCTCATTTCCACCACTGGACCCACTGTCATTCTTGACAATTTCAATATTCACATCAAAGATTCACCCAACACTCTGGTCAAAATTTCAATTCCTTAATGATAATGATTTGTAAATCCACCCCCCTTTAGCTACCTCATAGATCAACCTTAATTCCTCTCTTTTCTCAGATCTTATATCCAATTCAAACCAAACTCTGACAGTTTCCCTCCAAAATATTTCCAGAATCTGAGCTCCACCATTTCTGCTGCTATCAGTAATACTAGTCAAATCCACCATAATCTTTTATTTGAACTACTGCAACAGTCTCCTAATTTGTTTCTTCTCTTTACATTCTCAAATCTACCTTCCATATAATAGTCAGAATGATCATTTAAAAATGTAGTTCAAGGCCAGGCGCAGTGGCTCATGCCTGTAATCCCAGCACTTTGGGAGGCCAAGGTGGGTGGATCACAAGGTCAGGAGTTTGAGACCAGCCTGGCCAACATGGTGAAACCCCATCTCTACTAAAAATACAAAAATTAGTTGGGTGTGGTGGCGCACACCTGTAATTCCAGCCCCTTGGGAGCCTGAGGCAGGAGAATCGTTTGAACCTGGGAGGCGGAGTTTGCAGTGGCCAAGATCACGCCTCTGCACTACAGCCTGGGTGACAGAGCAGGACTCTGTCTCAAAAAAAGAAAAAAAAAGTAATTCAGATGTCACCACCATACACTCTCCAGTGAGTTTCCATATACTTAGGATATAATCCAAACTCCCTTCCGTGGTCTCCAAGACCTGGTCCTGACCTACCTCTCTCACTCATCTTTCTCTACTCTTCCCCTTGTTTATGAACATCTAGCCATACTGGTCTTTGTGTTCTTCAAACTTGTATATTTAGTCATTGTATGTAAGACATATTTTGATATTAAGTGGTTCACCTCAACCTTTTTGCTATTTGTTACCTAAAGTTGCTGACAGAGTTTGCTGGGGAGAGCCTCTTTTTATTTCTTTTTTTTTTTTTCCAGCCTCTCTTAATTTATTATTTTTCCAATAGACTTTTTTTTTTTTTTTTTTTTGAGACGGAGTCTTGCTCTGTCACCCAGGCTGGAGTGCAGAGGCATGATCTCAGCTCACTGCAACCTCTGCCTCCTGGTTTCAAGCAATTCTCCTGCCTTAGACTCCTAAGTAGCTGCGATTACAGGCACCCACTGCCATGTCCCGCTAATTGTTTTATTTTTAGTAGAGACAGGGTTTCACCATCTTGGCCAGGCTGGTCCTGAACTCCTGACCTCATGATCCACCAGCCTCAGCCTCCCAAAGTGCTGGGATTACAGGTGTGAGTCACTGCACCCAGCCTGTTTTTTTGAGACAGAGTCTCGCTCTGTCACCCAGGCTGGAGTGCAGTGACACGATATCAGTTCACTGCAACCTCCGCTTCCTGGGATCAAGTGATTCTCCTGTCTCAGTCTCTCGAGTACCTGGGACTACAGGTGTGCGCCACCATGCCTAGCTAATTTTTGTATTTTTAGTAGAGACAGGGTTTCATCATGTTGGCCAAGCTGGTCTTGAACTCCTGGCCTCAAGTGATCTGCCTGCCTTGGCCTCCCAAAGTGCTGGGATTACAGGTGTGAGCCACCGTGCCCAGTCACCATGCCCAGCCTCCTCTTGTTTTTTCTAAATATGGTTAACTTTCCCAAAAGTGAGAACTTTCCAGTGATGAGGAAAAGAGGAAACCAAAGCTGAGATGTATGGTTCATGTAAGTGCTTTCTGTAAATGACAAAAAAACCCCAAAAATATTACTGAAAGATATCTTTTGATGCAAATAAATATAGTTATTCTAAAGGTATCTTAGAGTTTTTAAAAGATAAAGATATCTTAGAGTTATTCTAAAGGTATTGTAGAGTTTTAAGCACAACTATGTTAAAATGTGCAGATAAGCACAATGAGGTTTTTGGTGGTGCTAGCAATGTTCTGGTTTTCCGTATGGATGCTAGTAACAGGGGTGTGTAAAGCTCAGGTAAATTTATTTTGCTGTACACTTGTGGGGTATACTTTCTAGATGTATATTTCAAAAATAGGTTCAAAAATATATACCTCTTTACTAGCTGTACTATAAACAACTTGAGGGAGAGCAACTAGGGGTATAAAGGGAGGCATTTCATTATAAACACCTTCTTGGCATTGCTTGAATTTACTATGTTCAAGGATATGTTTAAGTAGTCATTTTAGTTTTTAAATTATATTTTGAAGAGAAATATATATATGTTAATAGTAGTAGATGCTAGATGGCTTTCTTTTCTACATTTTTGAAAAATTTAACATAATGCTTGAACCTTAAGTAATCTACCTAGGTATGCAAAATTATTACTTCATGAGTTTTAAAATACTGAATATATTAATATGATACTCCAGGTACATAATTATTGGATGAGGCTATTAAAAATGCTCTTTTCTTTTCCAATTACATAGCTGTGTGAGGCTGTATTTTCTTTATATACTTCAACCATTACAACACATCACAAAAGACTGAATTTTTCAGAGTGTAGAGGGGTCCTGAGATTAAAAAAAAAATGTTTGAGAACAGTTGCATTAGAAGAACAGATGGCAGGAGACTAGCCATAATAAGTAGCTAGATCGCTATGGCAAAATGTGCCGGCAGTTACCCAGAAAAGCTGATGGGATTCACAGCATCTGAGCAAATAGACCTCATTGTGAGAGGGGTTCGAGAGTAGAGAGAAGTTTTCATTGCTGGCACTTAGTTTCCTCAGCATGAATACAGGGAGTAAATCAATCTCCAGAGGGTGTGTATAGTTTTTTAAAAGAACCAAATCAACAGTATAATTGTCTTTTTCTGAAAGCAGAACAACTATTATTTTGAAACTACAGATTACAAAAGAAAGAAACAATTTGGCTGATGATATTAGAAGACACAGTGAAGCCAAAAGGACACTGCTGAGACAAATAATGACTGACACTGAAAAATGAGGGCATGACATTGTCTGGGGCAGCTTTCCTTAATCTTTTAAAACCTGGGCTCTGTTTTGATAAACATAAAAATCTCACTACCATCTGTCCTCTCTCAAATTGTCATATTTATACGCTGCCTCTAAATGAAGACTCAACGTGTAAAGCCAAGTGTAGTTCAGCTGAGGCAATTTCATAAAGAGCCACAAAAATGCAGTCTAAGTATGCAGTTCTCAGGCAATCTGGCTGAATCCAAAGAGAAAATCTAAGTTCACAGACTACAGCTTTGTCCTCAGTCCCAGTTACCTTTCTGGAGATTATGAAAAATCAGTAGTTGTAAATAACTATTTATTAAAACCAACACCATTACTAGCTCAAGAGTAATAGTTATGCTACAGATGAAAGCTACTGTGCATATGATGTGATTTTAGAATGATAACCACCTTCACCTTCATCTTCACAAGAAGCTGAATAATGTATAACATCAAGAAGCCATGTAACATACTGGATCACGGAGCACGGACCCTTGAAGCAATACTGCGTGGCTGGAACTCTGGCTTTCCTCCATACTAGTTATTCGACCTTAGGAGGTCACCTAGTTCTGGCCACAGTTTCCTCATGTGTGGAACAGATGAGGGAAAATAACACTCTCACACTCTTTAGGTTTGTTGTTAGGACTGAATGAAGTAATACATGGAGAGTGCTTGCCACATACAAGATGCTATAAAAGCATTAGCTATTATTAAGTTTCACAAAATATTCCATGACTGACTAGATCAAATCCAATTTAGACGTTGCTACCCTGACATTTTAAAGAATTAAAAATTGTTTTACTAGACAAAATTCTCTAATGAGTCACACAGTATACAGGGAATGCCTGATGTTAAGAAACCAGGATCTTTTTTTCTCTTCAGGATATCTTTAATCAAAGAAGCATCAAGTTTTAAAAGACTACAATCAATTCACTCCATAGTACAGTCTCATCTGAGTTTCTCATTAAAAACAAAGTAATACCATGTTTATGGGTAGGAAGAATCAATATTAAAGCTTCATCAATTCTCTACAAATTGATCTATAGATTCAAGGCACTTCTAATAAAAATACTAAGAAGTTTCTTTTTTCAAACAAGTCTCTTTATTCTACAATAGGATACATGGATAGATGTATTTCTTTTATATGGAATTGTCCATTATAGTTTTTTCCTCTGGGATCTATTTTTTCAAAACATTTTCACTTTATTTTAGGTTCAGGGGTACTTGTGCAGGTTATATAGGTAAACTTGTTTGCTATACAGATTATTTCATCACCTGGATACTAAGCATAGTACCCAATAGTGTTTTTCCAAACCTCTCCCTCCTCCCCACCCCCACCCTCAAGTAGGCCCCAGTGTCTGTTGTTCCCCTCTTTCTGTCCATGTGTTCTCATTATTTAGCTCCCACTTATAAATGAGACCATGAGGCCTTTGGTTTTCTGTTTCTGCGATACTTTGCTGCAGGTAATGGTAATGGCTTCCAGTTCCATCCATGTTTCTGCAAAGGACAAGATCTCATTCTTTTTTCTGGCTGCATAGTATTCCATGGTGTGTATGTACCATTTTCTTCATCCAGTCTACATGGATGGGGATTTAGGTTGATTCCATGTCTTTGCTATTGTGAATAGTGCTGAAATGAACATACGTGTTTTTAAGGTAGAATGATTTATATTTCTTTGGGTATATACCGAGTAGTGGGACTGCTGGGTCAAATGGTAGTTCTATTTTTAGTTCTTTGAGGAATCTGCTTTCCACAATGGTTGAACTAATTTACACACCCACCAGCAGTATATAAGTGTTCCCTTTTCTCCGCAACTTCGCCAGCATCTGCTATTTTTTGACTTTTTAATATAATAGTCACTCTGACTGGCGTGAGATAGTATCTTGTTGTGGTTTTGATTTGCATTTATCTAATGATTAGTGATATTGAGCATTTTTTCATTTCCCAGGCTCAAATGATCCTTCAGCCTCTGCCTCCCTAGTAGGTAGGAATACAGGTGTGAGCCACAATGCCCAGCTTTTTTTTTTTTTTTTTTTTTGGTATTTTTTCGTAGAGATGGGGTTTTGTGAAGTTGCCCAGGCTGGTCTCAAACTCCTAAACTCAGTGATCCACCCATTCGATCCACCCATCTCGGCCTCCCAAGGTGCTGGGATTACAGGTGTGAGCCACCACACCTGGCTAGTATGACCATTTAAATGATACCGATTCTTCCTCTCCAAGAGCATAGAATGTTCTTCCACTTGTTTTTGTCATCTCTGATTTCTTGGACAAGTGTTTTGTAATTCTCATTGTAGAGACCTTTTATCTCACTGGTTAAGTTCCTAGGTATTTTATTTTTTTGGTGATGACTGTGAATGGGATTGAGTTCCTGATTTGGCTCTCAGCATGGGTGCTGGTTAGTGTACAAAAACGCTACTGATCTTTGTACATTGATTTTGTACCCCGAAACTGTGCTGAAGCTACTTATCAGTTCAAGGAGCTTTTGGGCAGAGACTATGGGGTTTTCTAGATATAGAATCGTGTTGTCTACAAACAGGGATAGTTTGACTTCCTCTCTTCCTATTTGGATACCTTTTATTCCTTTCTCTTGCCTCACTGCTCTGGCCAGGACTTCCAATACTATATTGAATAGGAGTGGTGAGAGAGGGCATCCTTGTCTTGTTTTTGTGTATTCTGGGTAACAGTCCTTTTTCAGATACAACTTTTGTAAATATTTTCTCCCAGTCTGTGGCTGAACTTTTCATTTTCTTTACAGTGTCTTTTGCAGAGTAGACATTTTTAATTTTAATGAAGTTTGGCTTATCAGTTCTTTCTCTCATGTTATATCTAAAAAGTCACTGCCAGGCTCATGCCTGTAATGCCAGCACTTTGGGAGGCCAAGTGGATCACTTGAGCTTAAGAGTTCAAGACCAGCCTGGGCAACATGGCAAAACCCCATCTCTACAAAAAATACAAAAATTAGCCAGGCGTGGTGGCACATGCCTGTAGTCCTAGCTATTTGGGAGGTTGAGGTGGAAGATGGCTTGAGCCTGGTAGGTCAAAGCTACAGTGAGCTGAGATCATGCCACTGCACTCCAGCCTGGGCAACAGAGTGGAGACCCCGTCTCAAACAAAACCCCACAAATTAAAAGTCACTGCCAAATCCAAGGTCATTTAGATTATCTCTTATGTTATCTTCTAGGAGTTTCACAGTATTGTGTTTACATTTATTTAGGTCTGTGATCTACTTTGAGTTAATTTTTGTGAAACAGATTTGTGTATAGATTCATATTTTGCATGTGGATGGCCAGTTGTTCCAGCACCATTTGTTAAAAAGACTATCTTTAGGCCAGGCACGGTGGCTCATGCCTGTAATCCCAGCACTTTGGAAGGCTGAGGCGGGTGGATCACTTGAAGTCAGGAGTTTGAGACCCGCCTGGCCAACATGGTGAAACCCTGTCTCTATTAAAAATACAAAAATTAGCTGGGTGTGGTGGCACATGCCTGTAATCCCAGCTACTCTGGAGGCTGAGGCAGGAGAATTGCTTGAACCCAGGAGGTGGAGGCTACAGTGAGCTGAGGTCACACCACTGCACTCCAGCCTAGGCAACAGAGCAAGTCTCTGTTTCAAAAAAAAAAAAAAGAAAAAAAACCAGACTATCTTTGCTCCATTGTATTACCTTTGCTCCTTTGTCAAGATCATTTGACTACAGTCATCCCTTGATAGATCTGTGGGGGATTGGATCCAGGACCCCCCAGGAAACACCAAAATCCATAGATGCTCAAGTCTGTTATATAAAGTGGTGTAGTATTTGCATATAACCTACCTACGCACAGCCTCGTGAATACTTGAAATAATCTCTAGATTACTTATGTACATAATACAGTATAAACATACTGTTATGTAACATGTAAATAGTTGTTATACTTTATTGTTAAAGGAATGATGACAAGAAAAAAAATTCTGTACATGTTCAGTACAGACATAACCATCATAGGCCTAATACATTTTTTTTTTCTTTTTGGAGACAGGGTCTTGCTCTGTCGCTCAGACTGGAATGCAGTGGCATAATCTCAGCTCACTGAAACCTCCACCTCCTAGGCTCAAGCAATCCTCCCACCTTAGCCTCCCGAGTAGCTGGGACTACAGATGTGTGCCACCGTGTCTGGCTAATTCTTTTATTTTTTGAAGAGATGGGGTTTCGTCATGTTACCTAGGCTGGTCACAAACTTCTGGGCTCAAGCAATTCACCCTCCTCGGCCTCTCAAAGGGGTGAGATAATAGGCGTGAGCCACCATGTCAAGCCCTAACTACATTTTTGGTCTGCAGTTGGCTAAATCCAAGGATACAAAACCCAAAGATATACAGGGCCAGTCGTAAATTTATGTGGGTCAGTTTCTGGGCTATTATGTTCCTTTCATCTATTTGTCTATTTTTTTTGCCATTACCACAGTCTTGATTACTGTAGCTATATAGTAAGTCTTAAAGTCCAGTAGTATCAGTCCTACAACTTCCTTCTCTCCTTCAATATTGGCTATTCTGTGTCTTTTGCCTTTCCATATAAACTGTAGAATCTGTTTGTCAATATCCATAAGATAAATTGCTAGGATTTTTATTGCGATTGCACTAAATCTATAGACGAAGGCCGGGTGCAGTGGCTCATGCCTGTAATCCCAGCACTTCGGGAGGCTGAGGTGGGGGGATCATTTGAGGTCAGGAGTTCGAAGTCAGCCTGGTCAACATGGTGAAACCCTGTCTCTAATAAAAATACAAAAAAATTAGCTGGGCATGATGGCAGGTGCCTGTAATCCCAGATACTTGGGAGGCTGTGGCAGGAGAATTGCTTGAACCCGGGAGGCAGAGGTTGCAGTGAGCTGAGATTATGCCACTTTACTCCAGCTTCGGTGAAAGAGTGAGACTCCATCTAAGAAAAAAAAAATCTATAGATGAAGGTGGGAAGAACTGACATCTTGATAGTATTGAATCTTCCTATCCATGAACATAGAACATCCCCCATTTATTTAATTCTTTGATTTCATTCATTGTAGTTTTTTTCATACAGATCTCGTGCATATTTTGTTAGATTTATACCTAAATATTTGGGGGTGCTAACATAAATAATATTGTGTTTTCAATTTCAAATTCTACTGTTCATTGCTGGTATGTAGAACAGCAACTGCTTTTTATATATTAACCTTATATCCTGCAACTTTACTGTAATTGCTTATTCATTTCAGGAGCATTTTTGGTCAGTTCTTTCAGATTTTCTACATAGACAATCATGTTATCTTCAAACAAAGATAGTTTTATTTCTTCCTTCCTAGTCTATACACCTCTTATTTCCTTTCCTTGTATTACTGCATTAGCTAGGACTTCCAGTATGATGCTGAAAAGCAGTGATAAGAGGGGACATCCTTGCCTTGCTCCTGACTATAGTGGGAAAGCTTCCGGTTTCTTACCATTAAGTCTGATGTTAGGTTTAAGTTTCTTGAAGATATTCTTTACCAAGCTGAGAAAGTTTCCCTCTAGTCCTAGCTTGCTGAGAGTTGTTTGTTGTTGTTGTTGTTGTTATCATGAACGGGTGTTGGATTTTATTAAATGCTTTTTCTGCATCTATTGATATAATCATGTGATTTTTTTTTCTTTTTTAACTTGTTGATGTGATAGATTACATCGCTTGAATTTTTTTTTTTTTTTTTTTTTTTTTTTTTTTTTTTTTTTTTTTTTTTGAGACGGAGTCTCGCTCTGTCACCCAGGCTGCAGTGCAGTGGCACAATCTTGGCTCATCGCAACCCCTGCCTCCTGGGTTCACGCCATTCTCCTGCCTCAGCCTCCCGAGTAGCTGGGACTACAGGTGCCCGCCACCATGCCCGGCTAATTTTTTGTATTTGTAGTAGAGACGGTCTCACTGTGTTAGCCAGGATGGTCTCGATCTCCCAACCTCGTGATCCGCCCACCTCGGCCTCCCAAAGTGCTGGGATTACAGGTGTGAGCCACCACACCCGGCCCACATTGCTTGATTTTTAAATGTTGAACCAGCATGGCATACTTGGGATATATCCCACTTGCTCATAGTGTAAATTTATTTTTACACGTTGCTGTATTTGATTTGCTAATATTTTGTTGAGAATTTGCCTCTATGTTCATGAGAGGTATTGGTCTGTAGTTTTCTTGTAATATCTTTGTCTGATTTGGGTATTAGGACAATGCTAACCTTACAGAATGAGTTGGGAAGAATTCTCTCTGCTTCTGTCTTCTGAAAGAGACTGTAGAGTCTTAGTATTTTTTCCTTAAATGTTTGGTAGAATTTACTAGTAAACCCATTGGGCCTGGTACTTTCTATTTTAGCAGGTTATTTGCAATTGATTCAATTTATTTAAAAAACATAGGTTTGAAGTCTTGTGTGACTTTCTTCTTGTGTGACTTTCTTCTAGTGTGAGTTTTGGCAGATTGTGTCCTTCGAGGAATTGGTGCATTTCGCCTAGGTTATCAAATCTGTGGCCAAAGAGTTTTCATAGTATTCTTTTATGGTCCTTTTTAATGTCCATAGGGTCTATAGGGATGTTCTCGCTTTCATTTCTGCTATTAGTAATTTGTGTCCTCTCTTTTTCTTAACCTAGTTAGAAGATTATTGATTTTATTGAGTTGTTTCAAAAAACCAGCTTTTGGTTTGGCTGATTTTCTCTATTGAGTTCCTATTTTCAATTTCATGATTTCTACTCTAATTTCTTTTCTTCCGTTTACTTTGGATTGAGTTGCTTTTTCTTTTTCTAGTTTTCTAAAGTTGAAGTTTAGATTATTTTTAGATCTTTTGTCTTTTCTAATAACATTCCAGTGTTATAAATTCCCCTTAAGCACTGCTTTAACTGCATCCCACAAATTTTGATGTTTTCATTTTTTATTTAGTACAAAAGGTTTAAATTTTCTTGAGATTTCTTCTTTCATCCCTGTGTTTAGAAGCGTGTTGCTTAATCTTCACATATTTTGGGATTTTCCAATTATCTTTCTGTTATTGATTTTTTATTTAATTCCATTGTAGTCTGAGAGCAGACATGGTAGAATTTCTATTCTTCTAAATTTGCTAAGGTGTGTTTTATGGTTCAGAATGTGATCTATCTTGGTGAATGTTTCACATAAGCTTGAGAAAAAACGTACATGCTTGAGTATTCTGCTGTCGTGGGATGAAACAGTCAATAGATATTCACTGTATTCAGCTGATTAATGGTGTTTTTCAGTTCAAACATGTCCCTATGGATTCTCTGCCTCCTGGGTTGAGGGGGGTTGAAGTCTTCAACTATAAGAGTGGATTTCTGCTGCAGTTCTGTTAGTTTTTGCCTCACATAATTTTGTTTTTGTTGTATTTTGAGACAGTCTCACTCTGTTACTCAGGTTGGACAGTACAGTGGCACAATCTCAGCTCACTGCAGCCTCTGCCTCTCAGGCTCAAGTAGTTCTCATGTCTCAGCCTCCCAAGTAGCTGGGATTATAGGCATGCACCACTATGCCCAGCTAATTTTTGTATGTTGTTGTTGTTTTTTTTTTTTTTTGTAGAGACAGGGTTTCGCCATGTTGACCAGGTTGGTCTTGAACTCCTGCCCTCAAGTGATCCACCTGCCTCAGCCTCCCAAAGTGCTGGGATTACAAGCATGAGCCACTGCACCTGGCCCTGCCTTACACAGTTTAATGCTCTGTTGTTAGGTGCATACACATTAAAGATTGTTATTTCTTTTTGGAGAATTGACCCCTTTATCACTATGTAATGTCCCTCTTTATCTCTGATAACTTTCCTTGCTGTGAAGTCTTCTCTGTCAGAAATTAATATAGCTGTTCTCACTTAACATTTGATTAGTGTTAGCATGGTATATCTTTCTCCATCCATTCACTTTTAATCTATATGTCTGTATATTTAAAGTGGGTTTCTTGTAGATAACATACAGTAGGGTCTTGTTTTTTGACCCACTCATAATCTCTTTTAATTGCTGCATTTAGACCACTGATATTCAAAATGATTACTAATATAACTGGATTAATATCTATCATATTTGTTACTATCTTCTATTTGTTGCTCTTGTCTTTTGTTCCTATTTTTGTCTTCTACTCTTTTCCTGCCTTTTTGGTTTTAATTGAGCATTTTATTTGACTCCATTTTCTCTTCTTTTTTAAGCTTCTACTTTTTTTAGTGGTTGTCCTGGAGTTTGCAATATACATTTACAATAAATCAAGTTCACATTTGATAAGACTATATCACTTCATGGGTAGTGTGAGTACCTTATATGACAAAATAATCCTAATTCCTCCCTCCTGTCCATGTATCATTGTTTTCATTCATTTCACTATAATCAGCAAACATAAGCATATATTACATATGTATATATAATGTACACACAGTAGTTGCCCTTATCTGCAGTTTTCCAGTTTCAATTACCTGTGGTTGACTATCCTCTGAAAGCATGAAGATATTTTGAGAGAGAGGGAGAGAGAGACAGGGACCACATTCACATAACTTTTATTACCGTATTATTGTTATAAATTGTTCTTATTCTTATTGTTAATCTCTTATTATGCCTAATTTATAAATTAAACTGTATCATAGGAATGTATGTATAGGAAAAAGCATAGTATTTATAGGGTTTGGTACTATCTGTGGTTTCAGGAATTCATTGTGGGCCCTGGAATGTATCTCCCACAGATAAGGGGGGAACTACTGTATATAATGTATATACATACATAGGCACACATAATTAAATACAGTGTTGCTATTATTTTGAACAAGCTGTCCTCTGTTAGATCAATTAAAAATAAAAACGTTGGCCAGGTGTGACGGCTCATGCCTGTAATCCCAGTACTTTGGGAGGCCAAGGAGGGCGGATCACAAGGTTAGGAGTTTGAGACCTGTCTGGCCAACACAGTGAAACCCTGTCTGTACAAAAAATACAAAAAATTAGCTGAGTGTGGTGGTGTGCGCCTTTAACCCCAGTTACTCAGGACGCTGAGGCAGGAGAATCGCGTGAACCCGGGAGGCGGAGGTTGCAGTGAGCCCAGATTGTGCCATTGCACTCCAGCCCAGGTGACAGCGTGAGACTCTGTCTCCAGAAAAAAAAAAAAAAAAAGAATACAAATGTTTCACTTTATCTTCACTTATTCTTGGTGTGTTCATTGCTACTTGGGTAGGACTTCTTTTTAAACTGTCTTCTAAAAAGGCAGATAATATATAGGAAATATACTACAAGCAACCTCAAAGTTCGTTTTAGGATAAGGAAGGCAAACTATGTATATAAGTGATTTATAGGCTGGGCACGGTGGCTCACACCTGTAATCCCAGCACTTTGGGAGGCCAAGGCGGGGCAGATCATGAGGTCAGGAGTTTGAGACCAGCTTGGCCAACATGGTGAAACCCTGTCTCTACTAAAAATACAAAAATTAGCCAGGCATGGTGGCATGCGCCTGTAGTCCTAGCTACTCGGGAGGCTGAGGCAGGGGAATGGTTTGAACCCGGGAGGTAGAGGTTGCAGTGAGCTGAGATTATGCCATTGCACTCCAGCCTGGGTGACAGGGCAAGACTCCATCTCAAAAAAAAAAGAAAAAAAAAAAAGTGATTTCTAAAATCCTTTAAATTAATGCAGTTTCCTTGCTTTGGCTGAGACTCACATTTGAGGCCATATGCAAATACTAAAAAAACAAAAATTCACTTCTAAATATTCATAATGCAACCCCAAACCTGCTTTTGTGGCAACTTAAGGGACTTTTATAAGCAATTTTAAAGTATAGGGTCAATCTGTCATTTCCAAAAGTGAGGGAAGTTAGATCAGTCTAATAGGCCCAACGGGTATCACACAAAAGGGAATTTTTTTTTAAGTTTAATCTGGAGTAAAGGTACTGCTATTCAATATCTCAGGGAAACACCTCAGAGTTAAGTTATTATTATTCCATTTTGGCTACTCAGAATAAAATCCCCTTAACTTAAAAAATGAACAATTACCTAACACAGCTTTTCTAGGGGGAAACGGTTATTGAAATTGTTCCTGAATATTATGCTATGGCTCATATTTTATACAACTCACAAGTTTTGATGGGCTCAGAGCAGGAAAGGATGCTTAAATGAATGTCCCTAAAGAAAATTCACTCTAAGGAAGAAGCTACTGTTACTAGTAGAAAACATCTGTGGCTGGACTTAATTTTGGAATTAGGTCCTGTGCTATTTGACCCAATGGATAAATTACATTCAGTTTTGGTTTTTATCAGTTTTCTGAATCAATGCATCAGCTTTAAAAGTAAACTCTGAATAGGCATAAATGACTCTAGTCTTTGGTGTCTTTAAGTACTTATCGCGTAACAATTGCAAACATCTAGACCAAACAAACATCTTTGGCAAAATAAAACCCTACAAAAAAGCACATAAAGCATTATCCTTTGGCATACAAATTCTAGTATATGTATTCAGCGAAATTCAACACTGACAATGGTTGAATTTGGGAGGGGA
>NW_012102665.1:327811-341499 GCF_000951045.1 Mandrillus leucophaeus | reverse complement strand
CGGCTAATTATTACTATTATTTTTTTTGAGACAGAGTCTTGCTCTTGTTACCCAGGCTGGAGTGCAGTTGCATGATCTCAGCTCACTGCAACTTTCAGCTCTTGGGCTCAAGCGATTCTCCTGCCTCAGCCTCCCGAGTAGCTGCGACTACAGGCATGTGCCACCATGCCCAGTTAATTTTTGTATTTTTAGTAGAGATGGAGTTATACCATGTTCACCAGGTTGGTCTCAAACTCCTCACCTCAGGTGATCTGCCCTCCTTGGCCTCCCAAAGTGCTGGGATTACAGGCGTGAGCCATCGTGCCCTGCCAATTTTTGTATTTTTAATAGAGATGGAGTTTCACTACGTTGGCCAGCCTGATCTTGAACTCCTGACCTCAAGTGATCCACCTGCCTCAGCCTCCCAAAGTGCTGGAATTACAGACATGAGCCACTGCGCCCAGCCCAAAGCAATACAAATTAAAACCACAATAATGGCCAGGTGCGATGGCCCACACCTGTAATCCCAGCACTTTGGGAGGCCAAGGTGGGTCAGGAGTTCAAGACCAACCTGGCCAAGATGGTGAAACCCTATCTCCATTAAAAATACAAAAAAATTAGCCAGGCGTGGTGGCAGGCACCTGTAATCTCAGCTAGGTGGGAGGCTGAGGCAGAGAATTGCTTGAATAAGGGAGGTGGAGGTTGCAGTGAGCCGAAATCATGCCACTGCACTCCAGCCTGGGCGACAGAGTGAGGATCCATCTCAAAAACAAAACAAAACAAAACAAAAAAACACCACAATAAGATATTACCTCATACCTTTTAGAAGGGCCACTATAAAAAAGATGAAAGGCAACAAGTGTTGGAGAGCGCATGGAGAAAAGGGAATCCTTGCACACTGTTGGTGGTAATGTAAATGAGTACAACCATTATGGAGAACAGTATGGAAGTTCCTAAAAAAATTAAAAATAGAACTAGCTCAGTACGTCAAAGAGATATTTGCATTCCCATGTGCCCTGCAGCATTCCTCACAATAGTCAACATACAGATCAACCTAATTGTCCAAAAATGGATAAGGAAAATGTGGTATATATGCACAATGTGGTATATTTTATATATACAATATAAAATACAATTCCGCTTTATATACAATGGAATACTATTCAGCCTTAGAAAAAGAAGGAAATCCTGTCAGTGGTCCCCAGCCTTTTTGAAAATAGGACTGGTTTCAGGATGAAACTGTTCCACCTTGGATCATCAGGCATTAGATTCTCATAAGAAGCACGCAACCGAGACCCCTTGCATGTGCAGTTCACAAAGGGGTTCAAGCTCCTGTGAGAATCCAATGCTGCCGTGGACCTGACAGGAGACGGAGCTCAGGCAGTGATGCTCGCTTGCCTGGTGTTCACCTCCTGC
This sequence comes from Mandrillus leucophaeus, assembly GCF_000951045.1. Classification (NCBI taxonomy): domain Eukaryota; kingdom Metazoa; phylum Chordata; class Mammalia; order Primates; family Cercopithecidae; genus Mandrillus; species Mandrillus leucophaeus. The sequence goes on along the minus strand of NW_012102665.1, from coordinate 340,104 downwards.
TGTGTGGCCCGGTTCCTAAGAGGTGGCGGACTGCTACTGGTCCATGGCTCAGGGGTTGGGGGCCCCGATTTACAACAACATGGATGAACCTGGAGGACATTATTAAGTAAAATAAGCCAGACACAGAAAGGCAAATACCGCATGATTTCACTTATATGTGGAATCTAAAAAAGTTGAACTCATAAGAAGCAGCAAGCAGAATGGTTACCAGGAGCTGAGGAAAAGGGGAGGTGTCCATCAAAGAACGGAAAATTTCAGTTAGATAGAAAGAATAAATTCAAGAGATCTATTGTACAACATGGTGACTATAGCTAACAACAATGTGTTGTATTCTTGAAAACTGCTGACTGGGCACAGTGGCTCACACCTGTAATCCCAGCACTTTTGGGAAGTCAAGGTGGGAGGACCGCTTGAGTCCAGGAGTTCAGGACCAGTCTGGATAACACACTGACACCCCCTCTACAAAAAATTTTAAAATTAGCCAGGCGAGGTAGCAGAGTCCCAGCTACTCGGGAGGCTGAGGTGGGAGGAACACTTGAGCTCAGGAGGTTGAGGCTACAGTGAGCTATGACAGCATCACTGCACTTCAGCCTGGGTGACAGAGACCCTGTCTCAAGAAAAAATAAAAAAGAAAATTGCTAAGAGAGTAGATTTTCAGTGTTCTCACCATACACAGAAAAGGTGAGGTAATGCATGCTCATTAGCTCTATGCAGCCATTCCACAATGTATACATATTTCTTTTTTTTTTTTTTTTTTTTGAGACGGAGTCTCGCTCTGTCGCCCAGGCTGGAGTGCAGTGGCCGGATCTCAGCTCACTGCAAGCTCCGCCTCCCAGGTTTACGCCATTGAGTAGCTGGGACCACAAGCGCCCGCCACCTCGCCCGGCTAGTTTTTTGTATTTTTTAGTAGAGACGGGGTTTCACCGTGTTAGCCAGGCTGGTCTCAAACTCCTGACCTGGTGATCCACCCGTCTCGGTCTCCCAAAGTACTGGGATTACAGGCTTGAGCCACTGCGCCCGGCCAATGTATACATATTTCAAAACAACCTGTTGCCCTGGGTAAATATATACAATTTTTACTTGTCAATTCAAATTAATAATAGTAAATGTTGTATCTAAATAATTTGTATAGCTTTTCTTAAAACAAAAAATAGAAAATTTGAACTCCTAGCACCTATTTATTCCTTAATATTAGAAAAGTAACATGTGTTAGAGTGAAGCAAGACAGAAATCCATTCTGTGCAGGAACCGACGGATCTACCTGGATCTGACCTGAGATATGAGAGAGTCATAACGAAAAGCCTGGATGTTCCAAAAGGAAATGCCAAGACCCATCAAGGAACTGCCGCGCTGAGTTCAAAGTCAGAGTTCAAAGCATTTGCCTAACAAAGAGCAGGATTAAAGAAAAAACACGTGATCCATTAGGTGGTACAGCCTGTCCCAGGGTTGCGTTCCCAGTGCAGAGCTGTCTGATCCTGTTTTCCTGGGTTTTGCAGGCACTGTGCCCATTGCCTGTCACCACCCACCTTTTCTGGTTCTTTCCCTGTACCCCTTTCTTCCATTCACCAGAGCGACATCTAGGATCTATGAGCTGGTGTGGCAAAATGAGCCAAGTTGTGGTTGCTAAGCAGGTTTTCAGCAGGCTTCCCAGCCTTGGTCTTGGAGCTTATGATGCTTCCAATTTATTAAGTACAATAAATGATCTTGGTACGACAAAGAATCTGCTATTTCTAGATCAACATTATACAAACAGTGCACCACTGAATTACAGTGTTCCATGACATGCTAAACAGGTGGTTCAAGATGAAAACGTTCATGCTTGCCATGTTTTAATTCATTGGCACAAGTTATTAATTTTTTCTTTTAATTGTTTTGAAACAGGGTCTTGATCTGTTGCCCAGGCCGGAGTGCAGGGGTGCAATTATAGCTCACTACAGCCTCAAACTCCAGGGCTCAAGTGATCCTCCTGTCTCAGCCCTCCAAGTAGCTAGGACTACAAGCATGCATTACTATGCCCAGTGAATTTTTTGTTTTTTATTTCGTAGAGACAGAGTCTCCCTATGTTGCCCAGGCTGATCTTGAACTCCTGGGCTCATGCAATCCTCCCACCTAGGCCTCCCAAAGTGCTGGGATTACAGGTGTAAGCCTCTGCGTCTAGCCTAGTTTTTTTCTTTTTCTTTCTTTTTATCTTTTTCTCTTTTTTTTTTTTTGAGATAAAGTCTCACTCTGCCACCTAGGCTGGAGTGCAGTGGCTCAGACATGGCTCAGTACAGCCTCAATCTCCTGGCCTCAAGCAATTCTCCTGCCACAGCCCCTGCTCCTGCTCAAGTAGCTGGGACTACAGGCACATGCCACACATGCCCAGCTAAATTTTATATTTTTTGTAGACAGGGGTTTTGCCATATTGCCCAGGTTGGTCCCAAACTCAAGTGATCCATCTGCCTTGGCCTCCCAGAGTGCTGGGGTTATAGGTATGAGTCACTGCACCCAGGCAATTTTTTTTTTTTTAATTTAACCATAGAATTTAACATTTATTTATTTATTTTAAAAAAATTTTTAGAGATAGGGTCTTACTCTGTTGCCCAGGCTGGAGTGCTGTGGTGCAATGAGAGCTCACTGCAGCCTTGACCTCCTGGGCTTAAGTAATCCTCCTGCCTTAACCTCCCGAGTAGCTGGGACCATATGTGCATGCCACCACACCTAACTAATTAAATTTTATTTTGTGTAAAGATGGGGTCTCCTTATGTTGCCTAGGCTGGTCTCGAACTCCTGGGCTCAAGTGATCCTCCTGCTGTGGCCTCCCAAAGTGCTGGAATTACAGGCATGAGCCATCATGATCAGGCAGAATCCAACTTTTAATGCACATTAAACATGAATCGAAGTTATAATTTCTTAATGGCATTAAAGAGTCTATTATTAAATCATTCATCATTTCATGCTTTTCTAAAATGTATCTTAAGCTACTATGTAGTAATGTAGGATTCCATTTACATTATACAGAAAAATTCCAGCGAATAACTGCAGAAGTAATGATAAAAATAGAAAATCATTGTTCTATAACTTTTTTTTCTTTTCTTTTCTTTTTTCTTTTTTTTTTTTTTTTGAGACAGAGTCTCGCTCTGTTGCCCAGACTGGAGTGCAGTGGTATGATCTCAGCTCACTGCAACTTCTGCCTCCTGGGTTCAAGCAATTCTCCTGCATCAGCCTCCCTAGTAGCTGGGATTACAGATGCCCACCACCACACCTGGCTAAGTTTTGCAGTTTTAGTAGCGACAGGGTTTCGTCATGTTGGCTAGGCCGGTCTTGAACTCCTGACTTAAGGTGATCTCCCCAACTTGGCCTCCCAAAGTGCTGGGATTACAGGCATGACCCACCACGCCTGGCTGTTTTACAACTTCTAATGAAGTAGCTGACTTAGGCAATGGTCATCAACAAAGGGTGAAATCACCAGGTGAAAGGCTGATGAGGCCCTTTATCACCAAGGGATCAGACTTTCACCATCAGAACTCATGGGATCAATTTTAGCATTACTAAAAGCAGGACGTTTGGATATTGTTTGGCTTTGTGTACACTATACCACTGTTCCCTCCTCCCCAAAACTGAGCCTCAATCTAATCAAGCCTTTATATCTAACTTCCAGCCTACAGGAAATAGAGAAGACCAACTAACATGTTAAATAACCAAAAGAAGCAATCAGGCAAATCCAGAATGTGGTTTATTTTGAAGAAACCAATCATGACTAGTTTCTTCAAAAAGCCAGTAGAATATTAAAGGATGGGAGAAACGGGGAGGAGAAACTGTTTTAGAATAAAAAAAACTTAAGAAATCTAACAACCAAATACAGTGAGTAATCCTTTTTGGATCTTGATTTGAGAAAAACAACTGTCAAAAACATTTAGTCTTCAGTGAAATCTAAGTATGATCTGAGTGGTATTAGACAATACTAAAGAAGTACTGTTAAATGACTAGGTGCGGTGGCTCACGCATGTAATCCCAGCACTTTGGGAGGCTGAAGAGGGCAGATCACTTGAGGTCAGGAGTTCTAGACCAGCCTGGCCAACATGGTGAAATCTCGTCTGTACAAAACATACAAAAAATTATCTGGGTATGGTGGCGTTTGTCTGTAGTCCCAGCTCCCTGGGAGGCTAAGGCAGGAGAATCACTTGAACCCAGGAGGCGGAGGTTGCAGTGAGCCGAGAACGCGCCAGTGCACTCCAGCCTGGGCGAAAGAGCAAAACTCTGCCTCAAAAATAAAGATAAAAATAAAATAAAGATGTGCTGTTAATTACATTACAGTAATGACATTGTGTTATGTAAGAATACTCTTTTTTTGAGATGTATAACTAAAGTACATCGGGGTAATAGTGAAATGATTTACTTTATAATACCCAAGCAAAACAAAAAGGTTGTGGGGAAAAACAGACACATACCAACAGATGAATGGATGAAACAAGTCTGGCAATGTGTTAACGACTGTTGAAGCAGGTAGGACGTACAGCAGATCACTGTACTCTCTATTTTTGTGTACATTTGGAAAAGTAAAAATAGTAAAACAAGAAAAAAGGGCTCGTGGGTGGAGATCTGGGATCCAAAACCCACAGGATTTGAGGAATATGTTGGATAGCAACGATGAAAATGAACTATGGTAGTTATTCTTACCTTAAGAAACAATCAGAAAAGGGAAGCTCTTATACAAGGGAGCCACAGGAGAAAGCTTCCTAGAGAAAGTATGTGTTGAAGTCCACAGAAAGAGAGGAAAGGAAGGCTGCATTCTAATTTGGGTTCTCTCAGAGGTCTGTGCCCCACCCATGAAAAGTATGGGGACTATTTCAACTTAGGAAGGAGGAGCAGCCGCAGGTTTGCAAAGGACATTAAGAGAACCTAATTTGGAAGAGAGCTGCCTATAAGGAGGAGGACTGCTATATAAATAGAACTGGAATATCTCAATTTTATCCTAGAAAGTGGCAAGATTAACTTAATTTAAAATGAAAGATAAAGTTACATTATGAACTTACTCAAAGTTTAAAACTGGACATCCAACCCTTAAAGGTAAGTAAGCTTTTTTTTTTTCTTTTAAATGAGAACTAGCCTGGAAGCATATCAGTTGCTTCTAAAATTGTAGAGATATAAGCATGTATAATTATTCTTTCTCAGTGGAAAAAATTGCAGAACTCTCTTCCTAAAAGAAGACGCTGAACAGCACTGTCATCATGGTGTGATGGTTAAGACACACACACATATAACACACATACACTCACATTCACACACTCGCACAAACACTCTCACACATATACGTGCACATTATTTTAGGCAATGCTATCAATAAAAGTTCATTTGTGTATTTTGGCATCCATGTTTAAATTAAATTTTTTTTTTTTTTTTTTTTTTTGAGACGGAGTCTCGCTCTGTCGCCCAGGCTGGAGTGCAGTGGCCGGATCTCAGCTCACTGCAAGCTCCGCGTCCCGGGTTTACACCATTCTCCTGCCTCAGCCTCCCGAGTAGCTGGGACTACAGGCGCCCGCCACCTCGCCCGGCTAGTTTTTTGTATTTTTAGAAATTAAATTCTTACGTGTGAGGCTGGGCACACTGGCTCATGCCTGTGATCCCAGCACTTTAGGAGGCTGAGGCGGGTGGATCACTTGAGCCCAGGAGTTCGAGACCAGCCTGGGCAACGTGGCGAAACCCTCGCACCACCAAAACTACAAAAATCAGCTGGGTGTTGTGGTTCATGCCTGCAGTCCCACCTACTTGGGAGGCTGAGGCAGGAGGACTGCTTGAGCCCAGAAGGTTGAGCCTACAGTGAGCCATGATCACACCACTGCACTCCAGCCTAGGCAACATAGCAAGACCCCGTCTCAAAAAAAAAAAATCTTATGTGTGTATATCAGAGATTAAGATGGCTACTTTCTCTTTTTTACTTTCATTGTACATATTAAATTAATAAACAGTTAATGCCCTAAAATAATTCAAAGCTAGCCGTTAGAGATACCAAGATGAATATAAGAGGACAGAGGAAAAGATACTTGTGCCCCCATTCTCTCAGAATTCACTACAAAGCACTAAAGAAAAACAAGAAATGGAAACACTAACTCTATGTGTGGAGAAGCTAAGAGCTAAAGGTACCTGACTGAGCAGAGTCTCCACACAGGCCACGTGCCCCACGGAACCCTGAGGAGACTCAGGAGCTGGAGGTGCCAGTGTGGCAGAGGCAAGCCTATTCTGTGGGGTAGTTACACCTTCAGGTCCCTGTCTCTTCTTCCACAACTGTAGGAAATGAGAGAGTTATTCTTTAGAGAAACTAAGCCAAAGAGGCCGTGGACTGGGAACGCCAAAAATGGCAAAGGGTAGAGATGAGTATGGGAAAAAAACAAGGAAAGTAAATAGAAGTATGCTCACTGTTCACTGTGACCTCACCCCTCAGGTTCCCAGAACATCTGCAGCCTGGCATACTGCCCCTTACCCCAGCCTCAACCCCAGCAGGAAACCGGGAAATCTTTCTCTAGAAAAAATGTGAACCCTAAAGGGAAAGATCTATAGACATGAAATGAGAGGGCTCATCAGTGAAAAAGGCAGTTCATCCTCCAACCACCTTTTAGTGAGGCAAACTAGATTCCATGCCCTGTCCATGGATTAGGTACTCGCAGTCCGCTTTGGAGTACCTAAACTGTACAAAGGAATAGACAGCCAAGGGTCACCAGACATCTGAGAAAATGGAAACCATGCAAGGAGTAGAAGGAAAAAACTCAACAGCAACCACAAAACTGTGTAATTAAGAATTCCAGAAAGATAAGAAAAATATATTACATAAAAAACAAGAACAGTATATTCCTTCAAAAAGGACAATCAGAGGAGGGCTCTTGGAAATTAAAAAAGGAAGTAAAAATTTAAAAAATTAATACAAGGGTGAAAAGATTAGGAAATCTCTCAAGAAGTACACCCAAAATACAGGAAGACAGACAATGGGATAACTCATTTAATTAATTAGTGCTGACCTTATTATGCATCCCATGCATATATATCACTAATTCATTAGAGTGATTCTTAAAGTAAATACTGATTTCACTAGAAGGAGTGATAAAATCACATTAGGAAGATTAAGAGATAACAGAATTAAATGCATGTCTACCATAAGAGGAAGTCAACTGATAGTTTCTAACATCAAAGAATCAAGAGAGTAGTATAGGGTTATTATTCAGAATTATGGAAGAAGTGCAACGCTGAAAAGTTGTAAGCGGTAGTCTCTGGGCATAGGATCAAAGGCTTGGAAAGAAGTGAGATGGGATTGTTTTAGTACTATGTGCCTTAAAAACTATATGCATATAGCCTATTTTGATAAAGGATAATGTAAAAAAGATCAGTATGACTATATTCCTGTTCTGAAGGAGTTTATACTCAGTTGAAAAAAACAAGCAAAACAACGATTATAGGAGCATGCAATAAATGATCTCTCAGAAGCACAGAGGATCCTCTATCTCAGTCAAATAAGGAAGGTTTCCAAGGAATGGGGATACTTGACCTGGGGTTTTAAAGGCTGAAAATGAGTTAACTGGTCAGAGAAGGGCTGACAGGTGTTTCTTCCGACACACGTAAGTTTTCTTTCTAACACACAAATGATAGCATTCTATAAGCATAATTTTGAACCTGGCTTTTTAAACTTAACACATCTTGGGAATGTTTCTTCTTATAAAACCTACTTCTTATTAAAAACAAAACAAAATGCTGCTGCTTATAAAAAATTCAAGAGTACAAAAACTTTCAAAATAAAAAGTTAAAAATTCTGCCTTGGCCCCCCACTCCTACTTCCCAAGGATAAGCACTTTTAAATACATGTATAGGTAAATACTACTGAATACAATTGAATGTAAAAATACAACGTTCTGTATGTTTACTATATCTCCCACACATACTTGTTTATACATATAAACTACATTTATATTCCTCAAAGTCTCTTAAAGCCAAGGATTCTGTGATAAGAAATATTAGGAACTCTCCCTTGTATCAACTTACCGACACAGTCACAGCACTCGTCCCAAAGGGCCCCAAGACACAGCATGCACTCCTTACAGCAGGAGCAATTGCCTTCGCCCGGCCGGCACTGGCAGAGCTCCTAGAAACAAGACAGATGTTAAACCTCAAATTCCAAATAACTATATAGAAAACTGTTACTTTTTAAGCAAAAAACCCTGCCATATTTGCATTTACAGTAATGTATTCTTGACATAATTTTTTATTCAACATTATTAACTATTCATCAGAACATAAATATCTACAATGTCACATAGATTTTTTTTGGACACATTCAGTGAACATACTTTGAATGCTTTAACCATATTTTGAAATAAGGAAAATATTTTATTTTATAACCCATTACTTGACTACCCACACCACCTCAACGAATAATTCAGTACAAGAACCAAAACTGCTTCTCAGCTATTATACTCATTGCCCAAATTTAAACAAATAGCCAACTTGTAGGGTTTCTCAATATGTAAAATGTGAGTAAAAGAAATTCGGAAATTCTATTTTTATTGTTCCATGATACAGAAAACAGTGTGCTCGGTATGGTAGATTATTTACAAAGAAGGTGGCAATTATTTCCCTCTCTAGGTCTCCCCTCTTTGCAATGCAGCTTCACAGTTCCTCTGATAAAGGGACAGGGTCAGTTTCTAGACCTCTTGAATTTAGGTGATCCTGAGATTCACTCTGGTCAACAGGGTTTGGTGGATATGACATTATGTCACTTCTGAGTTCAGGCCTCAAGAAGCCTTGAGTGCATCCACTGCTTCTCTTAGGACTTTGCCCAGCTGCCATGTGAAGCTAGGATATGGCCATGTGGACAAGTCAGTCCACCTGGGGCCATCCTAGATCAGCCAGCTTCCAATAAACCAGCAGCTGCCAACAGACACGGGAATAAGGCTAGAAAACCACCCAGCCGATCCAGGCTCAAACTGTCAACCGACAGAAACAAGAGCTAAATAAATGGCTATTGTTTTAACCCACTAAACGTTAGGGTGGGTTTGTCACTCCACAAGAGCTAAGATAGCTTGCTCTGTACATGAAGTTCTAAAGCAATTCCTTTAGCACTTGCCCCTGCCCTCCCCTTGCCATCAGACTGCCACTCCTGAATAGACCCAACTGAAATGGAAATTCTGCAGCCACCACTGATTACTTGCTTTCCCTGGTTTAAGATACCACATATATTTATAAGAAAAACATTAATATTTTATTATTTTGGTGGAAATAACTTATGACAAAACTGATTTTACTCTCAGGCTTAGAAGGAATTTCACAGGTCAACAAAACCATCTTTCTATGTAGCACCTGAATCGCTTCTATAATGTTCCATCAATGTATGGCCATTGCAGCCCACAGCTGACAAGGAACTTAATAACCCAAAATAGCCGGTCCCCATCTTATAAAGTTTTAAGTGTTTTGTTTTGTTGAACTGAAGCCTGATTCCCAGAAGCCAGGTCCTTAAGACCTCCCTCCTCCAAATATAATTTCTCCTCAACAAAGCCATTCTAATTTTCCATGGCACCTGCCCTGGACAGTTTGGAATGTCCGCCCTGCTTGGCTGCCACCTGCCTTTGATCCCCACCCTGTCTGTCTGAAGCTCTGTTTTGAACTATATGACCTTTTTTCTCCCCGGCTACAAATAATTGGAACAGAGGTAAAAAACAGACTGTAGCTGGTCAATCAGACTGTCTTCTAAGATTCTGGAAGTAAGACACAGATAACTGTCAATCTCTGTTAGGAACTTGAACTAGGGGATGATACAAAGCTGAGGCTGGGGAGGCCATTTCAAAATAAGAGGTAAAAAATTATCCTGTGGCCCCCCCATTCCTATTTTCCAAAGATAAGCACTATGACATTCATGGTCACAAGGAGAAAAGAAGGGAGGGAAGAAGCCATTCTGATTCCTAATAATGCTCTAGTTCTTGGTTCTAGTGCCAACTGCACTTCCTGTTCTTAGAGATACTGTTATTAGTTGAAAATATTCTTCATTGAGATACTCTTACCAATTGGAATAGGCTTTAGTTATTTCCAACAAAAAAGCCCTGTTTAAAACAAAATGATTTCTATTTTTATTCCCCCACGTCCTCATTTTAGATCAAATACTCCCATGGTTTCTTCACTTGTTCCCCATGACATGATGTTAACCCTGCCATTAGCTTTGTCATTAGGTGAAAGTGTGGTAATCCTAAATCATCATCATCCCTATCCCCCTCCTCCTCCCCTGCTCCCCTCCTCTTCCTTATGGCATAATGTAACTAGCCAAGAAGGAGAGAATCCTGCTTACCTCCTTGATTGTGAACACTAGTTTTTAAAATTAAAGAAGCCTAAAATTTGTTTGTTTGGGGTAGCAATATGCTGTCAGCAACTGTGGTACTTTCAAACCATTCCAACAAATCATTTCAGTAAGATTTTAAAAATCTGAGACCTAATGGAATGCTATTGATATGCATGTTTTTAAAAATTATCTAGTGCAATGTAACTATTATTTCTCATTTCTATACCTCAATACTGTGCTTTTAAAATGTAAACACAGGTCATAATATTTATCCCTATTAAATATTTCTACACTGTTGGAGTCAGCCCATTATTCTAATATGACATTTTTTGCAGCACTGATTTTAATTCCTTGGGTTTTGTTGTTGTTGTTTGTCTCCAAAAGTCCCCTCGCTAATTATACAGCACTTTCAAGAATCAACACTTGTGCTATTTTCTAACTATTAGTTTGATATAAGCGTACATGTGTGACCTAATATATGCACATTGTAATATTTTAGTACTGCAGAATTTTGTACACTCAGGCCGCATTCATGTGACATAGACATTAGGTAACTTTGCTGGGCCTATAAGAAAGAGAGGGACTGAAAGGGCAGGGACTTAATGAGAAGTATAGCTGCTTTATCACAAAACTGGTAATGCCTGATTCAGACAAGCTCCAACTTAGCTGGCAATCTAGAAAAACAGAATTGCCAAAGCTATACTCTGGAGTAAGAGAACATTTTCTGAGTACATACTTTTTAGAAATAGCATCAGACAAGAATACTAACAATCTTTTTTTTTTTTTTAGATTTATAAAGGTTAGCACTTAGTCACAAGAAACAAAGTTTTAAAAAAAATTTTAATTTACATTATGTGTATAAAATATCCTTTTACTATCTTAGTTGCTTATACAGGTTGAGTATTCCTTATCTGAAATGCTGGGTACCAAAAGTGTTTTGGATTTTGAGTTTATTTGGATTTTCTAATATTTGCATTATACCAGCTGAGCATCCCGTATCCAAAAATCTAAAGTCTTTCAATGAGCATTTCCTTTGATGTCATGTCGATGCTCAGAAAGTTTCCAATTTGGGAGCATTCTGGAGTTCAGATTTTTGGATTTGGAATGCTCAACCTGTATTTACGTTATTGACTAAACTCACTCAGGAGAAACAAACTAGAAAAGTAACAAATTTATTCAAAGTCTCTCCTTTTTCTGCAGCTTCCAAATGGTAGCTTGCTCAATGAATTACTGTATATTATGTCAAATAAGTTTTAAAAATGAACGTCAGTGTAATGGCTTCCATTAGAGGAATCTGAGTCTGTGAGGCATTCATTATGCCTTTTACTGTCAGGTATTTGTGAAGTGTTTTAAACTAGAATGAAAAGGTGGGTGAGACTGAGATTACTGTGAACAAACGTTGTTTTAACAAAATGTTGTTAAAAACATTAACAAATGTCATTTTAACAAACGTTAAAACAGCCTATTTAAAAGTTGCTTGAACTTGCCCAGGCTATCTGGTTCTTTAGATTAAATGTATTTCACACCCTCTTAATAGATGCCTGTCCTGCACTTTTACATACTGGTGTAAGAGAGTAATATGCTGTAGTCATATGCTTACTGCTTTACAATTTAGTGATAGAATACAATGTGAAAAGCTATGGTAGGGAGAAACAAGAGGGAAATGACAGAGATAAGCTTTCATTACTGTACTATTAAAGAGACAAAAATTCAGTTTAAGACTTTAATGGTAAAAACTACTATTAAAACTTGTTGGACACCAAACAACAATATCCTGGCTAATATTTTTCTTTCTTTCTACCTTACTACAGAAAAGACTAAAAAACCTTTGTCTTAATAAAGGAGAAGTTTAATCACCATAAATTAAGAAATGTTCATAACTCGGGTAAATGAGCCTCCACATACATCAAATACTCTCTATTCTTCATAACTCACATCAGCATTCTTTTTAGGAGACTGGCAAATAAGAAAAACAAGCCCCTCAAACCGACCTTTTGAAAAC
>NW_012102665.1:317494-327386 GCF_000951045.1 Mandrillus leucophaeus | reverse complement strand
TCTTCTATAACAAGAAAGGCTAAAGTCAAGATAAAAAGAAAGGTTTACCAAAATTTTTAAAGTATTTAATTATATAAGACTTTGGAAAATATCTACTAGAGTAGAAAGAAAGAACCCTAAATTCCTCCCCCTTTGGTAAATTCCTATGCATGTCTAACAAAATGATGATTATATACTACCTTGATCTAAAAAAAATAGCATTTCTCTACCATAAAAATCTGTCAACATAATTTAATCAGTGCGTAATAGTACATCAATGTGCCAAAATTCAGAAACAGTGATTAAATTCTTAATCCTTTCCACACCTTGTCCACTTTCTCATTTTTTATCACCTTCATAAACTTTATCAGTTTCTATTTTACTATTATTTCAAGTCTCCACTCCTTAAACAGAAAATATGGTAGAGCTGAAATTTAGAATTTTCTCTTTGGACTGGGTTATTTATATATTTTACTAACCTCACTATGACTAAATTTGGGTTCTGCTCAGTTGAATGGAACATGTGATCAAAACTAAACACCAAGTTCCCTGAAGTCAAAAATAAAGACTGACTCAATGCTTCCAATTATTTACTGCCACCACCTCCCCCAAAGTCCTTAAGTGGGTTCTATTTAACCCTTACAGGCACTGTGCTAAGTATTTTATATGCATTGTCATGAATCTCATAAAGATGCAGGTCGTTATTATGCTTATTTTTTAAATGAAGTCATGAAATTTATACAACTTCATTCAATTAGTGGCTAGAATTTGACCCCAGTTACGGTTAGGTATTCCTGTTTTTTAAACACTAAAATGAGAAATATAAAAGTTATTTTTCATTAAGTTAACATTTTAATAATTATAGTTATTACTCTCTTAGAAAGAATAAGCCTATAATTAAACTTAGATAATTCTTTAGGTTGTTTAATCAAAGGCATTATTGTATCTTTCACTCTCAGTACCTGAATACAACTAGAAATGCCATTGCCCAAGTTTAATCATTGTTTGTAAGGGTAAAATTGGAATCATTGGCTAAGAGTTGCAAAACCAGTGACTTGGAATGCAATACTTAATATTTTTTGTTGTCGCTTCAGCTGGTTAATGACTGTATCTTCTGCTTCCCTAGTCTGCAAGTCACAGAGAAAGTGTGGTTGTTCCTCATGTGCAGAAGAGAAGGCTGAGAATGAGTGGTTTCATGATTTCTGTGAGTTCACACAACTGCGGCTTTGAAACAAGGTCTTCTGACTCAAGGCTCTTTCTACCACCATTGCTCTTGCATGTTAGAGGCGAGGTAATACGGAATAAGACATGTTCTATGTGTAAATAACTACGCTAGATGTTCTTAAAAGTTTGGTAGACACATTGTTCAATAATTTTATGATGGAAAAAAATTAAAACTTTACACTAAACGGAAAACTGAAATTTATACATTTGAGTTACTCTTTATTGACCAGCATGAGTATTTAGAGAGAATTTGGCAAACTGTTTTAAAAGTTTATATGAAATCAAAGTCTGGCAGGATGAAAAGTTTGATGGAAAAAATCTAATCATTGAAAATATATTTTACTACATTTATATTGAGGAAAACCTTCAAATTGAGGAATACAGAGAATTTCAAAAATTTAAATGCCAGAAGACAGATACAATCATCTTTAGAGAAGAATCTTATTCCATATACAGTCATGCTTTATCTCTTAAGGATAGGGATACGCTCTGAAAAATGCGTCTTTAGGCAATTCGGTTGTTATATGAATATCAGTGTATACCTACACAAACCTACATGGTAGAGCCCGCTGTAATGCTAGGCTATACAGTGTGGTCTATTGCTCCTAGGCTGCAAACCTGTACAGCATGTTACTGTCCTGAATACCGTAAGCAATTATAACACAACGGTAAATATTTGTATGTTTAAACATAGAAAAGGTACAATAAAAATACAGTATTATAATCTTATGTGACCACCATCATACATGTTGTCTGCCATTGACCAAAATGTTGTTACGCAGTGCCATGACTATACAACTGATGTTCTGGTGAAATATTAATTTTTTATGCAGAATAAGTTGAGGGGGAGGATATTTATCCAAGACTAAGATTAGACTTTAAGAGTTAACATTTATTATACGAACTCCCAAATTTCTAGACCAGAAATGGAAACTAACAACTTGAGGAAGAATCTTATTTATATTGACTCTTAGTTACTGATAAATATTTCCATTCTTGTTGCAAAGATCTGAGAGATGTGTTAACCCTGTTGCTATAATAAAACAAGGAAACATCATTGAAAACAACATTATATTCTAGTAAAGATAGCAAATGACTTGGACTTACAAGATCTGGTTTTAAGCCCATAAGCTGTTTGTAACCCTGAGTCTTGGTTTCCCAGTCATGAAAAAGGAATGGTGTTCCTGGATTTTCCCTTACAAACTTTGGCATCCCAATGAGATAACGAGTATCAAAATGCTCTGGTGACCCAGCAATCCCATTCCTAGGTATTTACTCAAGAAATATTAAAACATAGGTCCATAAAAAGACCCATATGGGAAAGTATCAACATCATTCGTAATTACTGAAAACTGGAAACCATGCAAGGTCCAACAACCAGTGAATGGATAAACAAATTGCAGTACATCCACACAACGCAATCCTACTCATCAATAAAGAGGAAAGAACTACCAAACACACACAATAATATGGCTGAATCTCAAAGCCTTATACTGAATGAAAGAAGCTAGACAGAACAAAAGGCTATGTACTGTATGACTCCTTTTATATAGGGAAAAAAAATCAAATCAGTGGTTGCCAGGGGCTGAGGCTAGGGAAAAAGCTAGGTCCAGCTACAAAGGGGCACAAGGGAATGTTTTAGGGTGATGAAAAATATTCTCTATCTTGATTGTGGTAGTAGTTACATGAGTATATGTTTGCCAAAAATCATAAAACTGTACATCTAAAAAGAGTGAACAGGCCAGGAGCAGTGGCTCATGCCTATAATCCCAGCATTCTGGAAGGCCAAGGTGGGTGGATTGCTTGAGCTCAGGAGTTTGAGACCAGCCTGGCCAACATAGCAAAACCCCAACTCTACTAAAAAAATACAAAATTAGCCAGGGGTCATGGTGTGTGCCTGTAATCCCAGCTACTTAGGAGGCTGAGGCAGAAGAATCTCTTGAACTCAGGAGGCAGAGGTTGCAGTGAGCTGAGATGGAACCACTGTACACCAGCCTGGGTGACAAAGCGAGACTCCATCTCAAAAAACAAAAATAACAAAATAACAACAACAAAAAAACCCAGCATGGTACATTGGGGTTTCTCCATAAATTTTGAAGAAATAAACCTAAGTTGAAAAATATAAAGCATTAAGTTGGTATTAAGCAATGCAGAAGACAGTTCTAACTCTGAAAATATATTGCTTTAATTTACTTTTAACCTAAAGCTGAAATTTTCTAACCGAACACAATGTTTTTCAAAGAAACATAAAATAATGCTAGTGAATATGTAAAATACAACACTTGTATATACCATAAAATTGCTAAAAATCGTCTAAACAGAGAATAAAAACCAGAAGGAGCTATATCAAAATAGTAAGAGTAGTATGTGTTTGAATAATAGGACTAAGAATGTTTTACTCTTTTTTTCTACTTCTCTGTATTTTCTGAATTTGGGGGTAGAAAATATATTTTTATAATAGCAAATAAACATTTAATTTATTTGGATATTATGACTTCTTAAGATCCAGTTTAATTAACGTTTGAACAATTACAAAAGATATTCAAAAACACAAACTGAGGTTCCTAAATTAAGGAAACTAAGTATTTATAATATCTTGAGCTAAAAAACAGAAATGTAGGAATAAATCTAATGAAGTATTTACTTGCATATTGTGTAAGCATAAGTAATCAATGAAGCATTATATTATACCTATGCTGACACTACTTTTACTTAGGTCAAATGAGTATTTAAAAATAAATAAATAAAACAAAATATCTTCAATTCACCTGTATTCAAAAGAATAAACAATTATAATTAGATTGGGTTATAACAAACCTGTTTTGCCATATTAATACTCTTTAAGGAGGGCATCACATGAATCTTCAAACCCAGGAAAGAAATATCAACCCAACCTCATTAGCATGTTGTTCTTTATAAATTCTGATTGGTAAAGTTTTGTCCTGAAAATAACATACACTTAAATGAATCAGTACTGAAAAGAGTACTTATTTTTGGCTAAATAAGTCAGCATACAAGTTCAAATATATATATCAATTATCAAAATATATCAAATAGTGCCTAGTGCCTCTTTCTCACATAAATCTAGTAACAAAAATTTAGATACTAATCCTACTTACTGTACAAGTGCCCTAATGAACTTCTTTAAAAGAATCCAGCTGGAGTGAGTTGGAAATAGGTACAGAGACTGACCACATGTTGATCACTGTTGAGGCTGAGTAATGTGTAAATGGGGGGGTTATTTTACAATTTTTCCTACTTATATATGTGTCAAAATGTCCGTGTGTCCCAATGAAATCCTCGTTTTAACAATGCAACAGGTGAAACAACCAGTGAAAATAAATTTTAATCTCCATTTATATATCAGCAGCTACTATAACTGTATTAAACATTTGGAGGCGAACAATGATTTATTCTTCCTTTAAATTATATCAGGCCTAATTCATTACCTTTGAACATTAATTTCAGAGATTTTCACGTGGTGTTAACTGAAGCAAAACAGGACAAAAATAGGTTAGTGCCACAACTTTTTTTTTTTTTTTGAGATGGAGTCTCACTCTGTTGCTCAGGCTGGAGTGCAGTGGTGCGATCTCAGCTCACTGCAAACTCTGCCTCCTGGGTTCAAGCGATTCTCCTGCCTCAGCCTTCTGAGTAGCTGGGATTACAGGTGTGTGCCACCATGCTCGGCTAATTTTTGTATTTTTAGTAGAGACGGGGTTTCACCATGTTGGTCAGGTTGTTCTCGAACTCCTGACCTTGTGACTCGCCCACTTCAGCCTCCCAAAGTACTGGGATTACAGGCATGAGCCACCGCGTCCAGCCATAGCACCACAACTTTTAAGAGCAGGAAAATGGGATGAAGAGGAAAGAAACAATTTAGGAAAATAATGTTCACAAGAGAGAAAAGAAAACATTTTACATTGCAAACCAAAATATTACTAGTACACTAACAAATCAAGATAACTACAGCAAGAGACTAAAGTAGAATCTAATTTGCACTGATTAAGAAAAAAAGAAGAGAAAGTTAATTCTTTAATTTACTGAATTAAGGAAGCCCTAAACTTATCTGAACTACTGATATTTTTAACTTAAGACAAAATATACTTTTAAAAGCTAGAATTATTAAGGAGAAGTAAACTATTTTAAAATTCCAACTTATTTCAGAAAACTTAAGATTTATTTAATAACTAAATCAATTTTTAGAATAAAAAAGCAGATTGTCAATTTAGCACATAAAAGCGCTAAATAAATGTTCAGATAACAAAGTACTAAAATGATACATTAATTATCTCTGAACCCAATGTTGAATAGTCTCATGAAATACAATGTTTATATCATCCTAAAAACTATCATAAATATTAGTCAAAGTACTCACAATATAGGGTTTTTCCACTCTTGATACAAAATGGGACTTGAGATTTCTAGGATATAGCATAATATTGATCCAAATTTTAAAAATTATTTTCACAAAAGCAGCAGGGGAAAGTAGTAAAGATCTTAAAGGAAAATCCCACATTACCAAATTTATTTTTTCCTGAAACAGGATAGCTAAACCCCTCATTACATGAGCACGGAAGTACACCAAGATGACAGTTTTACTTTCTTGATGTTTAAAGTTAGATTTCTTTCCTGTTAGAAGCACAAAATAAATATTTATATAGGGACCACCCTTAGGCACAGCAACTTGTAGGAGTGGTAAGAATGACTGTACTGCTTTGCAACCATGCTGGTAAAAAATATTTACATAACAGCTTCCAGGGAAAAATTTTCATACTTAGTTATAAGTGCAGAGGATGCAATATAAACAAATGTTCTAATTTATCCTCATAGTACATCAGTTCAATATTACAAATGTTCAAACGAAACCAATTTAACAAAAAGAAATCTAAATTCCATCTACAAGGAAAGTAATATCTTTTTATAAACTTTTATAGCATTGCATCTTTGTCTTTCTTAAAGTACTTATCTTCCACCTTATTGTATTCATTTCTGTACATCTTCTGCAAGTTTAAGGAGAAAAGTAGCTCTCATTATCTAAAATGTCAATGTGCCTTGTACTTTGCTAATATGAAAGTGGAATTTCATAACTCAGTATGTTGGAATGGAAAGCAAAGCCCTAACAATGTTTAACCTTTTCGGGTTCACCAACTGCTGTGAGAACCTCTTGATAGCTGTGGACCTTCTCCCCAGAAAACGATGCACAGGCAGTTTTGAATATAATCCTGGGGATCTCCTGAATACAATCTGGGGGATCTCCCTTAAGAGGTCCAGGGCCCCAGTTAACAATCACTGGCACATGAAATACCAAGAGCCAAACCATTCTTCAACTAAAGAGAACAGGGATAAAAAGAGGATGTTCAAGTTCAGGTTTCTATCAGATCAGTTAGGCTACTCACACAATAGACCAAAAAGACAAGAACGAGACATCTACTGACCATCTACTGACCATCTACTCACCTCCAATCACAACAAGAAAATCAGCCAATCGAAATAAACAAATAACCAACAACTCTCTTCAGAAAGATGATTAGCCTCAGAGCAGAGAACACATTCCAACATCAAGGTCTTCCTTATCTCCAAGTGTTCTCTGCTCTAAGTTCAGTCTGTAAGTCCTATCTAAACACATGGATCTCCCAACCAGGTTTTATTGCCTCATTCTTAACTATATATGGACAACCAAAGAATGCTATACATTTGAAGAAATCCTGACACATAAAGACATAAAAGAAATAAAGATCTCAAAAGAGACCTCCTCCACCAGCAAAAAAAACTTCCAATAAGTATCCTCCAAGACATTGAAGAAAATAATGCATCCAAAACAAGTAAATAATGTTAATAGGAAAAATTAACAAGCAATAAATAAGAGCTATTGAAATGTAAAAGTTATTGCTAAAATTAAACAATTCAATAGAAAGAGTCCAAAGGTAAAGTCAGGAAATTTCCCAGAATATAGAGTAACAAGGTATATGATGGGATAGAAAAGAGCTAATACACTATATACAAGCAATGAACAATCCAAAAATGAAATTAAGAGAACAATTCCACTAACAATAGCATCAAAAAGAATAAAATACTTATGAACAAGTTTAACAAAAGAAATGTAATACATACACAGAAAACTACAAAATATTGTTGAATGAAAGAAAATCCAAATAAAAGGAAAGGCACACTGGTTCATGAAACAAAGACATAATACTGCTAAGATGGCAACACAGTACTCCCCAAATTGGTCTACAGATTCAATGCAATCCCTATTAAATCTTAGCTGGCAATACCAAAGCCACAATTCATGAAAGAAATAAATGATAAGCTGGACTTTATAGAAATTTTAAACTACTGCTCTGCAAAAAAAAATTCTCCAAAGAATCAGATGACAACTGATAGACCAGGAGAAAATATCTGCAAAAGACTTTTCTGATAAAGGACTGCTATACAAAACATACATACAGAGACCTCAACAATAAAAAAAGTAAACAACCCAATTAAAAAATGGGCCAGAGATTCTTAACAGACACCTCACCAAAAAAGGTATACAAATGGCAAATAAGTATAAGATGCTCCCCATCATATGTCATTAGAGAATTGCAAATTAAAATAATGTGATACCACTATATACCTATTTAGATGGTGAAAATCCAAAACACTGAAAACACCAAATGCTGGTGAGGATGTGGAGCAATAGCAACTCTCATTCACTGCTGGTAGGAATGCAAAATGGTACAGCCACTTTGAAAGACAGTGGCAATTTCTTACAACACTAAACATAGTCCTACCCTACAAAGCAGCAATTGCACTCCTTAGTATTTAGCCAAATGAAGTGAAAACTTATGCCCACACAAAACCTGCACATGGATGGTTATGGCAGCTTTATGTTATTTTATAGGGACAGGGTCTCACTTGGTTATCCAGGCTGGAGTGCAGCAGTGTGATTATAACCTACTGTAGTCTTGAACTCATGGGCTCAAGCCATCCTCCTACCATGGCCTCTCAGGTAGCTAGGACTACAGGTGCACGCCACCACTCCAGATGTTTTTTTTTTGGTAGAGATGGGGACCTCACTATGATCTTGAATTCCCAGCCTCAAGGGATCCTCCTGCCTTGGCCTCCTAAAGCAGTGGGATTACAGGCCTGAACCACCATGCCTGGCTAAGTTTTATTCATAGACACTAAATCTTAGAAGCAATCAAGATGTCCTTCAATAAGTGAATGGATAAACGAACTCTGGTACATCCATACTAATCAGTGAGTGAAATATTAATCAGTGAGTACATTCATACAATGGGATATTATTAGGCAACAATAAGTGATAAAAAGAAATGCATTATCAAGCCATGAAAAGACATAAAGGAAACTTAAATGTATACTCCTAAGTGAAAGAAGCCCCCTTTAAAAGGCTACATTCTGTATGATTCCAACTATATGTCACTGTGGAAAAGACAAAACTATAGAGACAGTAGAAAAGATCCGTGGTTGCTAGGGGACTGGCAGGAGGTAGGCAGGGATGAATAGGTTAGCTTATGGGGATTTTTAGAGCAATGAAACTATTCTGAATGATACTGTAATGGTAGACACAAGACATTATACATTTGTCAAAACCCATTAAAAGGTAAAATACAGAGTTAATGCTAATGCAAAGTATAGATTTTAGTTAATAATAGCATATCAATATTGGTTCATCAATAGTAACAGTATACCACACTGATGCAAGATGTTAATAACAGAAGAAACTGTGGACATGTAGGGGGAATGGGTATATGGGAACCTTTTATACTCTCTTCTCAATTTTTCCGTAAACCTAAAACTTTTCCAAAAAATAAAGTCTACATATTTTTAAAACCCCAGCTGGCTTTATTGCAGAAATTGACAAGTAGATTCTAAAATTCACATGAAAATGTCAGGGACCCAGAACAGCCTAAGCAATCTTGAAAAAGAACAAAGTTGGAGAACTCAGACTTCCTAATTTCAAAACATACTACAAAACTATGTAATCAAGACAATGTGGTACAAACATAAAAATAGAGATAGAAACCAATAGAATAGAACTGACAGTCCACAAATAAACCATTTATGGTCAAATGGTTTTGAACAAGGGTGGCACTATAATTCAGTGGGGGAGAAATGGTGCTGGGACAAGTAGATATCCACACACAAAATAATAAAGTTGGATCCCTGCTTCACTGCAGGCTTGAACTCCTGGGCTAAAGCGATCTTCCCACCTCCACCTCCCAAAGTGCTGGGATTACAGGTACATGCCACCACACCTGGCCTAAAACTACAAAATTCTTAGAGGAAAATAGACAAGTAAATATTTATGACTTTGGCTTAGGTAATGGTTTCTTAGATACAACACCAAAAGCACAAGTAACAAAAGAAAAAAACAGAAACATTGGATGCCATTAAAATGTAAAACTTTTATGATACAAATGATACATAATAGTTGAAAAGACAACCCACAGAATGAGAGAAAATATTTGCAAATCATGTATCTGACAAGGGACTTGAACCCAGAATATATAAAGAATTCTTACAACTCAACAATAAAAAGACAAGCCAATTTTAAAATGAGCATAGGTTCTGCGTTAGGCGTGGTGGCTCACACCTGCAATTCCAGTGCTTTGAGAGGCCAAGGCAGGACGATTACCTGAGACCAAGAGTTCAAGACCAGCCTGGGCAATATAGTGAGACCCCC
>NW_012102665.1:315987-317044 GCF_000951045.1 Mandrillus leucophaeus | reverse complement strand
ACACACACACACACACACACAGAGCACATGAAAAGATGCTCAACATCATTAGCTATTAGGGAAATGCAAATCATAACCACTCCACAAAGGTGCTACAATAAAAAGGAAAGACAAGTGTTGGTGAGGCTATAGGGAAATTAGAACCCTCATACACAGCTGATGGGAATGTAAAACAGTGCAGCCACTTTAGAAAACACTTCAGCAGTTCCTCAAAATGTTAAACACAGAGTTGCCATATGGCCCAGCAATTCCAGTCCTAGGTATATACGAAAGACAAATTAAGAGATACATCCAGGGCTGTCTGTAGCAGCTCACACCTGTAACCCCAGAACTTTGTAGGGCCAAGGCAGGAGGATCACTGGAGGACAAGAGTTCCAAGACCAAGCTGGGCAACATAATGAGATCCTGTCTCCACACAAATTTTCTGTTTTTTAAATTAGTCAGGTATGGTGGCACACACCTGTAGTCCTAGCTACTTGGGAGGCCAAGGTGAGAGGATCGTTTGAGCCCAGGTGTTCGAGGTTACAGTGAACAATGATTGCACCACTGCCTGTGGTGCAAACAAATCTGTGTAACATAGTTTGTCTCTTAAAAAACAAAGATACATCCACACACTAAAACTTGAATATTCATAGCAGTATTATCTACCATAGCCAAAAATATAAATAACTCAAATATCTACCAACCAATAAATGGATAAATAAAATGTGGTATGCCCATTCGGTGGAATATTATTTGACCAAAGAATGAAATACTGAATATGTTACAACACACAGGAACCATGAAAACATTATGCTCAATGAAAGAAGTCAGACACAAAAGACAATGTATGAATCCATTCATATTAAACATCCAGAACAAGCATGTAGAGGGAAAGTAAACTGCCTCGGGTTTGCGGGGAGACAGAATAGGCAATGACTTCTAAAGGGTATGGAGTTTCCTTCTAAGGTAATGAAAATGCTCTAAAATTAGATTGTGGTGATGGTTGCACAAGTCTGTCGATATGCCAAAACCACTGAATTGTACCCCTAAATGGGTAAATTTTGTAATATGTGAA
>NW_012102665.1:308116-314082 GCF_000951045.1 Mandrillus leucophaeus | reverse complement strand
AATATATTGAAGAAATTGAAAAAATAACCAAGAGATAAACTCAAAACTGTGATACAAGTGTGTCAGGGCAGGAGTGGGAAGAAGAACATGATGAGCTATGACCTTATCTGTTATAGCAGAAAGGCAATTTTAGATATATAACATCTAAAATTGATAAATCAAGAAATAGCAGTACAAGCATATTATTTAGGCACATGGCTAAAAATTACTAACAGAAGTAAAAATACAAGCAGTTAGATTAAAAGTGTTTTTCCCATGGTAATAGAATGAGTAAGGAGAATTAGATCAAAGGATTCATTTTTCCACCATGTATCCTTCTAATAATTTAATAATTTATTACTCTGATGAAAAAAAGAGAATATTTGACACATACTAGTTGGTTTCTTTCTTTAAAACTGCCTAGAACTAGAAGAAAATTTTGAGCTCACCTAGCCAGTCAACTCACTTTACAGTTTAAATGTGGCAGAGTATATTTTCCACAGATGGCCACACCATTCTATCCCATCCACATGTTCAGCTTACAACATGACACTGTCACTCCTCCAACAGAGGTGGGGCCTATGTTCCCTCCACTTAAATCCAAGTGGACCCGCAGGAGAGATCATATATCAGGACCACAGAAACACACACATACACACACAGACAGAGTGAAAGGGAGAGAGGGAGGGAGATGGGGATAGAGAAGGGAAGAAGGGGAGGAGAAGTCAGGAAAAGACGTATACCTGAAGAATCTTCCTAGCCCAGGTTTTAGACTTTATCAGTGAGCCTTCAGATGTTCAATGTCCAATACAGTGGCCACTAGTCATATGCAGCTATGCAGTTAATGAAATTAAAATTGAATTAAATTTAAAATCAGATTTTCAGTCATACTAGTCACATTTCAAGTCCTTGGTAGCCACGTAGGGCTAGATTCTACTGCATTGCACGGGGTAGATGTAGATCTTTTCCATCATCGCAGAAAGCTCTGTCTACAGTGCTGTTTCAGATACTTCCACTCCCACCACCTTCAAGCCGCCCTGCTAATGCCACGTGGAACAGAGATGAACTCTTCCACAGAGCCCTGCTCAGAATGCAAATTCGTGAGCAAAATAAATGTTGTTTCCACCCCCCGGTTTTTGGGGTGGTTTGCCACACAGCCATAGAAAGAGGAACACACGGAAACTAAAGCTCAGAACGTGAAATAATCTGCTAGAGTTTGGGAGTCCACAAAACCAGGTGAAGAGTGGAACTAATCACATTTCATTTCAACACTCAATAAACGTTTGTGAATAAACAAACAGGAAAATTCTCAATATTTGAGCCCTAGATCTTTTCTAACCCCAAGTAGTCTGTCATCCACCAGGAAAGTTTATCTGCTACTCCAGAAAAAAGTTTGATGTTTCCTGGCTCTGAAGGAACAACAGGAATCTCAGAAATGTCAGCATCCATGAATTTGTGACTGAATATATATCCTAGCTTATTTTGTTTACTAGAATCACCATTTGCGTTAGGTGGAGCTCCATTTGCTTTTCCGGTTTTTTTACACTGATATAGCACTCTTTACATTTTGAAGTATTTTGTTTAAGTGTTATAATTTTTTTTTGAGACACAGTCTTGCTCCGTTGCCCAGGTGGGAGTACAGTGGCGCGACCTCAGCTCACTGCAACCTCTGCCTCCTGGGTTCAAGTGATTCTCCTGTCTCAGCCTCCCAAGTAGTTGGGATTACAAGCATGGGCTGCCATGCCTGGCTAATTTTTGTAATTGTAATTTTTAAAATTTTTTTAACTGGCCAGGCACGGTGGCTCACACCTGTAATCCCAGCACTTGGGAGGCTGAGGTGGCAGATCGCTTGAGCTCAGAAGTTTGAGACTAGCATTGGCAACATGGCAAAACCCCGTCTCTACCAAAAATAGAAAATAAATCAGCCAGGCACAGTGCCGCGTGCCTGTAGTCCCAGCTACTCCAGAGGCTGAGATGGGAGGATCGCTGGAGCCTGGGAGGTCAAGGCTGTAGTAAGCCATAATAGAGCCAAAAAAATTTTAAAGACTCAAACAAACAAAAAACCTTTGCAAGTATCTACCCATATTAACCAAAAGCTTTCTCTTTTAAATACTCCCTTTAAAAGCAAGGTATTTTAAATAAAGTACACTTTTTTTTTCTTTTTTTTGAGACAAGGTCTTGCTCTATTTCCAGGCTTCAGTGCAGTGGCACATTCATAGCTCACTGCAGCCTCAACCTCCTGGGCTCAAATGATCCTCCTGCCTCAGCCTCCCAAGTAGCTGAGACTACAGGCGTACATGAACATGCCCAGCTAATTTTTAAAGATCATTTGTTGTAGAGACAGGGTCTCACTGTGATTCCCAGGCTGGTCTGAAACTCCTGGGCTCAAGCGATCCTCTTGCCTCAATCTCTCAAAGTGCTGGGATTACGAGGCATGAGCCACTGTGCCTGGTCAAAGTATAATTTTTAATTACTTGAACTAATGCAAGTTATAGAGTTGAAGAGTAAAGAATATAATTTGGAATTAAAGAGAATCTCCATCTAAACATGAATATAGCAAATGTTATGAGACTTTATTTTGAATAATGAATAATGAAGCTACATTGAAACAACCTGGGAGATACCACAGACTCCTCATCTGACCATAGCACAAAACTGGGCTTCATGTGCAGACACAAAATTTCCAGCCAACACAAGCCTAAGCAGGCGTGCCTTATTAAGATTTCCACATACAAAATTAGGTGATTAAAGAATTAGTGTTAATTTTTAAACTGTACAGTTGCTCTAATAGCTATGTTGGTAAAGAGTTCTCTTTTAGAGATACATATTAGAATTATCAACAAAACAGTATCAAGGGATTTGCTTGAAATTAAAACAGAGCTGGGAGTGGATAGTGAAGGAGGGTATAGATGAAACAAGAGTAGCCGTGAGGTAGTGACTGCAGTAACTACTCATGGATGGTTCATTATATTCTTCTCCTTTTATACCTGAAAATGTCCACAGCAAGAAAGTTAAAAACTGAACAACAAACAGACTTCCCTAGTTCAATGTTTTGGTTTGAAATGCAAAGTTAGGGTTATCAGAGTATGAAACGGGGGCAAGTAAAATTCCAACTATTAGCGAGAAGGACCAAAATGTCAGAAATAAGCACAAAATGTTTCTGATGTATAAAAACAACTGTCACTCCAGCACATACACACAGTTAGTCTTGAGTGAGGGTTACAGTCATGTTAGCTGACTCACACTTTACATAGAATGCTAATGTGTGTGGTTACTGAATTTCTGAGTGCACAGCCAGCAACTAGAAGGGAAGCTAATCAGGAGTTCAATACCAGCCTGGTAACTGAGCCGCATCACTTACTCTTACTTTTCTCCCCAGAAAAATGACCGTGGTGGCTACATTAAGAGGCCTGCCTTGATGATTGGAAAAGATATAACTGCGAAGTATCTTGGAAACAGATTGTCCAATCCCAGCCAACGACTTGCCTGCAACATTGTGGGAGACCCTGAGCCACAGTCCCCTGGCTAAACTGCTCCCAGATTCCAGGCCCTCAGAAACTGCATGAAATAATACATGTTTATTGCACTAAGTTGCTATGTTTTGGGGTAATTTGTTACATAGCAATAGAAAACTAATACATCGTACTTAGGGTAACAATTTATTATTTGATCAGCTAATTTTTTTTCTAAATACAGTCATTGAACCTCTTTGCTATGTTAATTAGATTACACAAGGGAACCCCTTAAATCATCTGAATAGAGTGCTCATCACCTTGTAATGACATGTTTATACAACAGGATATTATACTCAGTATTGAACTTCTTGAATCTAACCTTGCTACATATATGATTGCTGTGACGGTAAAAATCCAGACCTGTGGGTCATGATTCAGTACCTGAGGCCCTGACCCAACACTCATACCCTATATCTGTATATAAACATAATGTTTCTGCTCTACAATATAGTTCAATATTAATAAAAGTACTCTTAGTCCTACCTGAATAAGGCATTTGCTCACATCACTAGCACAGAGTGCTTTGTTACAGCTCAGTGATGCTGGAAGCCATGTCAGGAACATCAGGATGGCTAGAGTAAGCACAGCAACATAGTGTAGCTTC
The DNA here is from genome assembly GCF_000951045.1 of Mandrillus leucophaeus. NCBI lineage: Eukaryota > Metazoa > Chordata > Mammalia > Primates > Cercopithecidae > Mandrillus > Mandrillus leucophaeus. The sequence continues at coordinate 309,984 of NW_012102665.1, read as the reverse complement.
ATGTTTCTTCAAAGAAGATGATCAGTAACTCCCAGGAAGCTAAACAAACAAACAAACAAACATAACTTTAATTCAAAGGCAAGTGCTAGGGTAAAAACAAATATAAAAATGAAAAACAAAACATAAACTAAGACTCATTGTTTGTGTCAATAGACTTTTTCTTTCTTTTTTAGAGTCTTGCTCTGTTGCCCAGGCTGAAGTACAGTGGTGCAATCACAGCTCACTGCAGCCTTCAATTCCTGGGTTCAAGTGATTCTCCCACCTCAGCCTCCCAGTTATCTGAGACTACAGACAATACCACCATGCCTGGTCTTCAAAAAACTTTTGAGTGATCATTTAAAGATGATTCTCAATGAAAGATTATATAAACATTTAAAAATAAACAGTAATTTTATATAATAATGGCTTCATAGCAATCTTCGAGGACCTAGAACACTACAGTTCCTCAGACTATCCAGAAATGGTGACTGTGAAAGTAGAGTGAGTATATCTAAACCCTCAGTAACCTGAGAATACATCAGGCAAATAGCTAGTTTCAATACTGCACTGCTACTATTCAACTTTAGTTTTAGCTCCATTATTCAACTTTAAGACCATATAAAACTATTAATATTGTATTATAATTTTAAGATATTTAATTTCCATTCTTAGAATCAAAACAAAATTTTAAATGGAAATTATTCTAGGGTTTAGACAGAATAGAGCAGCTCAAAGCAAGAAGTAGTCCACAGAGTCACTTCTTAAATAATTGAGCAAATAACAAAAGGCAGTGTAAATTATTAATTGCATTAAGAACTCTGGGTAATTATTAGACTGTGAAGATATTCTTTTTTTGTTTTTGTTTTCTGAGACGGAGTCTCTCTCCGTTGCCCATGCTGGAGTGCAGTGGAGCAATCTCCGCTCACTGCAACCTCCGCCTCCCAGGTTCATGCGATTCTCCTGTCTCAGCCTCCTGAGTAGCTGGGATCACAGGCGCCTATTACCATGTGCAGCTAATTTTTGTATTTTTAGTAGAGACGGGGTTTCACCATATTGGCCAGGCTGGTCTCAAACTCCTGACCTCAGGTGATCCACCCGCCTCGGCCTCCCAAAGTGCTGGGACTACAGGGGTGAGCCACAGCGGCCGGCCAAGATATTCTTTTAATTCTATTAGTATCATGCATTCTTCAGAGTTACTAAGAAGATACTATAGTTCAAAAAGAAGAAGGAAAAAAGACTAGCACAAATACAGTTTGACAGGAGCCAAAGAGTATACATAGTTATTAAACTTTAAATACGGGAAGATATAATTTCTTCAGGTTAAAACACCTCCCTATCAAACATAATAAATTAAAATAAATGACTACTGACATAAGAGGGATAAACAGTGAGTTTATGGGGGCATTTATGATTACTCTAAACTTTTATTCTAAGTGTTACAAAGTACATTAAAGAAAAAACAATAAAAGAGTGAAAAGAATAAAGGGCTTTGGGCCTGGTATGAGTCAATTTTGAAAGAGAAAGCCCTGGTGATCATTACTGAGGCTCACAAAGCATTCCCTAAAGACCGTTAGTAACCTAATTTCCTAATGTATTTAACGCCGCATACCAAATAGGATGATTTCTGGAGCAACCAGTACATATACGCAGGGGCCAAATAAGGTTATTTGGAAACTAATTGTCGTGGAACTAGTTTTCATCCTACAACCACGAAAACTGGGATTTTCTCCCTCCCCCAACTTTTACGGTTGTCTTATGAAATGTTCCACAAATTCATCTTACTCCCCAGATTTCACTGGAAAAAGTATTCAAGTAACTACGGCCATGTCCAAATCAGGTAACAGAATTAAAGGACTTATCTTTTCCTAAGGAGTTAGAAACCATCACGT
>NW_012102665.1:297951-307260 GCF_000951045.1 Mandrillus leucophaeus | reverse complement strand
GCGATCTCCCGCCCGCTGTCCCCCGGAGGCCACGCCCCCAGGCGCACCCACCCTGGCTGCCCAGCGCGATTTCCCTTCGCGCTTCTCCGCCCCGGGATCCCCAGTCCCTCAGGTTCCGACAGACCCTCCTGTCAGGCCCGTTCTCCGGGTCCCTCAGTTGCAGTGTTAAGATCAACAGCGACTCACGATTAAAGCGTTGTGATGCGCCAGCCACTACGCTGAGGATATGCCGTGTAGTAAAATTCCTCAGCACTCCTCACAGCCGCCCTGTAAGGAAGCGGCCATGGCCGGGTTCTAGGGATGCGAGGCCGAGCGGGGCGCTGAGTAGCCTAGCGCGTCGCCGAGGAGAGCTGGCGTGTGAACCCTTGTCGTTTGCCGTCAGAGGTAGGATTTGTATAAAATGAGAGTTTCCTAGATCTGCCTCAGACCTACCGAATACGGATCTCCGAGGATAAAGCTTTAGGAACTTCGTTCACCAATGCGTTAAAACTTGCCGGGCTGGCGCTGAGCTCTGCATCCGGACTCGAGAGGAGGGGGCGCCGCGGATCCGGGCGCGGAGGTCGCGCAGCCTAGGTAGAAGGTGCGCGGTTAGCACGTAGGTTAAAAACATTGAGAATGACACTCAGTTCTTTCCCACAACTCTGGGTTGCTTCTTTTTTTTTTTTTTTATTTCTTTTGAGACAAGGTCTCACCAGGTTGGAGGGCAGTGACGACATCAGGGCTCGCTGCAGCCTCCACCTCCCAGGCTCAAGCAGTCCTCCTGCCTCAGCCTCCCGAGTAGCTGGGGCTACAGGCGTGCACCACCACGCCCGGCTAATATTTTATTTTTTTGTGGGTCTCGCTATGTTTCCCAAGCTGGTTTCAAATTTCGGGGTTCAAGCGATCCACTCACCACGGCCTCCTAAATCGTTGGGATGACAGGTGTGAACCATAGTGCCCGGCCAGAATTTGCTTTTTAAAGAAGATGCCAAGTTAGAGCGCACTAGACTAGACCGTCCGCGGGGCACCTTCCCTTGGAAATAATGACCTAGTGTCAAACCCTTATATAAGCTAGTAAGTCGTAAATGCCTACCACCCCACTTTGTTGATTGGAAGGAAACAGAAAGAATGAAAACAGCTGATTGGCTGAGGGGTGGATTGCATTACTGATACTAGCCCACTTTTGTACAATAAATATAGGTTTTAAAAATCATCCCTGAAAATTATCCTGGAGAAATGATTAAGGGTATACCCAAATTTAAGGATAAGATTCTTATTCTTGGCATTACATACTAGTTAAGTGAATTAGGAAACTTCCGATCAATGCACTAATTCAGCCATTAAAAAATGATACTGCAGATCAGAGGTTCTCAAACTTTTTGGTCTCGGAATCCCTTTACACTCTTGAAAATTATGGAGCATGCCAAAGAGGTTTTGTGTATGTGTGCTACATCTGTTAATACTTTCAAAATTAAAACAATTTTTACATATTCATTATTTCATTTAAAAATAAACCCATTATATGGTAACAAATATTTTATGAAAAGTAAGTATATATTTTAAAACAGTAGGAAGAACAGCGTGGTTTTACATTTTTGCTATTGCCTTTAATATCAAACTTAATAGCCACTGTTTTTATATCTGCTTCTGTATTCAAACTGTTGCAGTATCATGTATTATGTAGTCTCTACTTAGTATTATGTAGTCTATCTAGTAGAGAGAATGAGGGAGAAAAAGTCGAATAATGCCTTAGAATTAAAATTAAAATAGTTTTGAGCTCACAACCCCCTGAAAATGTCTTAGGACCCCTCCCTAGCAGCCCCAGATCACCCTATGACAACTAGAGTTGCAGACGAATATTGCAACTAGAGATATTCATGATACATAAAAAATGTTAAAGTACCGCATAGTGTTTGAATAATTAATTTTGTTGTTTGTTTTTGAGATGAAGTCTTGTACTGTCACCCGGATGGGAGTGCAACGGCGTCATCTTGGCTCACTGCAACTTCCGCCTCCAGAGTTCATGAGATTCTTCTGCCTCAGCCTCCCCAGCAGCTGGGATTACAGGCGCACACCACCATGCCCGACTAATTTTTTTGTATTTTTAGTAGAGACAGGGTTTCACTATGTTGGCCAGGCTGGTCTCGAACCCCTGACCTGGTGATCTGCCCGCCTCGGCCTCCCAAAGTGCTGGGATTACAGGCGCAAGCCACCGTGCCCGGACTAGAGTTATTTTTAAAGTGCTGGAAAGATAATGATGGTGTTAGTGATTATCTCAGTGAGCTGGAGTGTTGTCTGTTGTTAATGATGTTTTTTTCTTTTTGCTTGTCTGCATTTTCTGATGTCTTTGCCTGTATTAATTTGATAATAAGAAAAGTAATAGTTATTTTTAATTTAAATTAAAGATCCTCTTTGATAGGACCTGGAAGGTCAAATGGTAGTTGAGCCCTCAGGTGAATATCAAGTGGTTCTGGATCTCAAATGGTTGGCCATTTGGGAATCTGGGAGCCACGGGGGTCACTGCAGTGGCTATTTTTTTTTACCAGAAGACTTTCTGATCATTGCAAGTGAGTCTGACAACAACATGATAGACCTCCTTGTAGAGTTTAATGAAAAGGTCAAAGGATTCCCTCCCAACCCTCAATCAGATACAGATGTGTCAGTGGGTGGAGTGTCTCAGCCAGCCACAGCTGCTCTAACAAATTACCTCATATTTAGTGGCTTAAAACAATACAAATTTGACAGGGCGAGGTGACTCACACCTGTAATCCCACCACTTTGGGAAGCCGAGTCAGGAGGATACTTTGAGCCCAGGAGTTCAAAACTAGCCAGGGCAACATGGCACAACTCCAACTCTACTAAAAAAAATTTAAAGATTAGCCAGGCATGGTGGCATACACCAGCGGTTCCAGCTACTTGGGAGGCTGAGGTGGGAGGATCACTTGATCCTGGGAGGTTGAGGCTGCAGTGAGCTGTGATCATACCATTGCACTCCAACTTGAGCATGGTAGTGAGACCTTGTCTCAAAAAATAAATAAAATAAAATAAAAGAGCACAAATTTATTACTTTACAGTTCTGGAGGCCAGGAATTCTAAAATCAGGGTGTCAGCAGGGCTGTGTTCCTTCTGGAAGCTCTAGGAGAGAGCCCATTGTCTTGCCTTTCTAGCTTCTAGAGGCCACCTGAAGTCCTTGGTTTGTGGTCCTTCCCTCCATTTCAAGGCCTGCAGCTTTAGCATCTTCACATCAATACCTCCCTCCTATTTTTCTCACTTTTTATCTCAACTCTTCGACCACAATCACACTCCCTCTGCAATTCTGACCCTCCCATCTCCTCTTTACAATGCCTTGGGATTATGTCCAGCCCACTTGGATAATCCGGGATAATCTCCCTATCTCAAGATACTTGGCTTAAACACATTTCCAAAGGCCCTTTTGCCATATAAGACAACATACTCACAGGTTAGGATACAGAAATCTTTAGGGGTTGGTGGGGCAGCATTATTCTGCCTACCATGGGGTTATAACAAGGACAATTGTAGTTTGTGAACTTCTGATCTAGAACTCACTTCTCAGGGCTGGTGGATTATACCCTCTCAATTCTAGGCCTTCCTTTGCCCCAGCTAATCCACCCCAGAGAACAAGGAATGAAAAGAGGTTGAAGCACAGGTTAAGTGCCCCTATTGGTCTGTATTCCCCACTTCTAAGCTCCACATTGTTGGTTCTGTATGGCGGGAGGGCAGGCCCCAGCCCTAACCTGCAGGAGGTAGGGTGAGGAGTCTGGGAAGAGAAGCTTTCCAGCATGAGGTCCTGCAGCCCAGTAGAGGCCTGAAAATCACTGTCTCCCCTGGGTGATCAGCTGACTGTGGCAGACTGGGATTTTGGTTTAGAATCCATATGCCCATTCTTATCTATTTCCGCTTGAGTGAGTCAACTGAGTTAGCTGATTTGGTTTTACAGATTTGGAATAAAGTGAGCTACACTTTCTCAGCCCCTCAGCCTGCTCTTGCGGGAGGGAAGACGTGCTGGGGGTAGAAGGCTATATGAGGAGAAGCCTCCTTCTCTCCTCTGCTCTCCTCCCTCCTCCCTCCCTGCTTTGTTAGGGGAATTACTGCAAAGGGGTCAAAAGAATGAGGAAAGAAAAAGGAATTACTTCCAAAGACCTCTACACTCTTCCTGTTTTAAACAAGAAGAAATACAGGAATTATCAAGGAGGTTTTGGTTTGTTTTGTTTTGAATTCTGAAGTCCCTGTACTTCCCTCTACAATTAAGGAGTTGTTAATCCACCAGGCAAAGGTAAGGTGCAGGGGCTTGGGGGCTGTAGGATTCTCAGGTAGAGCCTGGGAAAGGAAGCATGCAGGCCCCTCCATACTGCTCTTTCAGCAAAAGATATTTGCAAACAGTTATCAAGAGCTATTGAGATATTTACAAATGTTCTTAAAAACCTCTAAGGCTTCACAAAATCCAATATTTATACCTGGCTCATTGGTGCCTACCAAATTTGGTCCAAACACTACAGCTTATGTATTCAAAATATTTAGTAATTTTCATTTTAGCCCCCTCTTCCATTACAGAAGCAATATATGCTTGACTGGGGAAAATCCAAAAACTATGGAACTTCATAATGAGAACCCCATGCCATCAAATCCCCTAGATATTACTCCTAGCAAGAGTTTCAGGTATATCCCTGCTTTCTTTTTTAGTTACATATCTTAAGATGTATTTGCAAAAAGAAAAGAAAAAGAAATTATCTTAAGCACACTACACTGTAATTTGTTTTTTCCACTTAATATAGGCATACCTTGGAGATATTGTGGGTTCAGTTCCAGACCACTGCAATAAAGCAAATATTGCAATAAAGTGAGTCTCATGAATTTTTCTGTGTCCCGGTGCATATAAAAGTTACATTTACACAAGAATGTATTAAGTGTACAATAGCATTATGTTAAAAATGTACATACCTTAATTAAAATATACTTTATTGCTAAAAAAAAAATGCTAAAGATCATCTGAGCCTTCAGAGGATTGTAATTGTTTTGCTGGTGAAGGGTCTTGCTTGGATCTCGATGGCTGCTGACTGATCCAGGTGGTGGTTGCTGAAGGTTGGGGTGGCCGTGGCAATTTCTTAAAATAAAACAACAATGAAGTTTACTGTATTGAACAACTCTTCCTTATATGAAAGATTTCTCTGTAGCAAGCAATGCTATCCTATAGCATTTTACTCCAAAAAAAATTCTTCCAAAACGTTGAGAGCCAGTCCTCTCAAACCCTGCTGCTGTTTTATCATGTAAGTTTATCTGATATTCTAAATCCTTTGTTGTCATTTCAATATTGTCCTAAGCATCTTCACCAGGAGTAGATTCCATTTCAAAAAACTACTTTCTTTGCTCATCCATAAGAAGCAACTTGTTATCCATTTAAGTTTGATCATGAGATTGCAGGCTCCATGTTTTCAGGTTTCACTTATAATTCTTGTCCTTTTGCTATTTCTACCACATCTGTACTGAAGTCTTGAGCCTCTCACAGTCATCCATGAGGGTTGTACTCAACTTCCTCCAAACTCCTGTAAATGTTGATATTTTAACCTCCTCCCATGAGTCAAACATTTTTAATGGCATCTGGAATGGTGAATCCTTTCCAGGTTTTCATTTTACTTTGTCCAGACCCATCAGAGGAATCACTATGCATGGCAGTGATAGCCTTACTAAATGTATTTCTGAAATAATGACTTGAAAGTTGAAATGACTCCTTGATCCATGGGCTTCAGAATAGCTAGCGCATTAGCAGGCAGGAAAACATTAATCTCCTTGTACATCTCCATCAGAACTCTTGGATGGCCAGGTGCATTGTCAATAATCAGTAATATTTTGAAAGTACTTTTTTTTTTTAGCAGTAGGTCTCAACAATGGGCTTAAAATATTCAGTAAACTATGCTATAAGCATATGTGTGCTGTCATCCAGGCTTTGTTGTTGTTCCATTGTTAGAGCACAGCAGACTAGATTTAGTCTAATTCTTTTTTTATTATTATTTTAATTTTTTTGGAGATAGGTTCTCTCTCTGTCACTCAGGCTAGAGTGCAGTGGTGCACAATCTTGGTTCACTGCAGCCTCTAATTCCTGGTCTCAGGCAATCCTCCTTCCTCAACCTCCGGAGTAGCTCAGACTACAGGAACGCGCCACCAGGCCTGGTTAATTTTTTAATTTTTTGCAGAGATATGGTCCTGCTATATTGCTCAGACTGGTCTTGAACTCCTGGCCTCAGGTGATCCTCCTACTTTGGTCTCCCAAAGTGTTAGGATTACCGATGTGAGCCACTATGCCTGGCCTAAATTCAGCATAGTTCTTAAGGACCCTAGAATTTCTGGAATGGTAAATGAGCATTGGCTTCATCTTAAAGTCACCAGCTGCAATCCCCTAATAAGAGAGTCAGCCTGTCCTTTGACATTCTGAAGCCAGGCATTGACTTCTATTCCTAGCTACTCCTAGATGGCAGCTTTTCCCAATAGAAGACTGTTTTGTCTACGTTGAAAATCTGTTGTTTAGAGTAGCAGCCTTCATCAATGACCTTAGCTATGTCTTTGGAATAACCTGCTGCAGCTTCTGCATCAGCACTCGCTGTTTCGCCTTGCACTTTTATGTTATGGAGACAGCTTCTTTCCTTAAACCTAATGAAGCAACCTCTGCCAGCATCAAACTTTTCTTCTGTAGCTTCCTCACCTCTCTCAGCCTTCACAGAATTAAAGAGAGTTAGGGCTTTGGTCTGGATTAGGCTTTGACTTAAGGGAATGCTGTGGCTGGTTTAATCTTCTGTCCAGACCACTCACACTTTTTCCATATTAGCAACAAGGCTACTTTGCTTTCTTATTGTTTGTGTCTTTACGGGAGTAGCACTTTTAATGTCCTCCAAGAACTTTTCCTTTGCACTCACAACTGGGCTGTTTGTTGCAAGAGGCCAAGTGTTCAGACTATCCCAGCTTACAATGTTTCTCACTAAGCTTAATCATTTCTAGCTTTTGATTTAAAGTGAGATACTTGTAATTCTTCCTTCTTCTTTAACACTTGCAGGCCATTGTAGGGTTATTAACAGACCAATTTCAATATTGTTGTGTCTCAGGAAATAGCAAGCCCTGAGGAGTGGGAGAGAAATGGGGAATGCCAGTCAGTGAAGCAATCAAACTCACAATATTTATTAATCAAGTTCACATCTTATATGGGTGTGTTCATGGAACCTCAAAACAATTATAACATCAGAGATCACTGGTCATAGGTCATCTTAACAGATAAATAATGCTGAAAAACTTGAAATATTGCAGGAATTACCAAAATGTGACCTAAAGACACAAAGTGAGCACAGGCTGTTGGAAAATGGCGCTGATAGGCTTCTTGACGCAGGGTTACCACACACCTTCAATCTGTAACAAACATAACATCTGCAAAGTGCAACACAGCAAAGCTCAGTAAAAGAAGGTATGCCTGTAGATATGTAAGACATCTTTCCATACCAGTCCAGGTAGTTCCACATCATTCTTTTGGATATTACACAATTCCACTCCATTGGCCAAGCTGGTCTATTTTCACACTTCACACTTTTCCACTCTTATATTTCTTCACATTCTTCTTTTTGCTTGGGACAAGATTCTTTTTTTTTTTTCTGGCAACACAAATTCTACTTACTCTTTAAACCCTATTCAAAGATCAAATATCATCTTCCATGAGCCAACACAGTGCCTGGCACATAGCAAGGGCTCAATCCATGGTAACTGAATGTATCAGTTAAACAAAGGGCCCTCCCAGCTGAAGTCTCCAACAGCCTCTGAGCTGCTAAGTATGTATTTGCACTGGCCTTTCACTACTATTGTACATATGTTTTGTTTTTTTCAGCTAATTTGAGATGCTTCCTCAGAGCAGGAATTGTGTCATTCATGTGTCATGTCACTGTGCGCAGGGATTGCTGAGGTACTTAGAGGATCCACAGAGACTAGGACTTGTGGTCTTCCCTGTATTAGCCAAGATGACAGCAGTAGTCCAGAGGTGGAGGTAAAAGAATTCATGAGAAGAGAAGACTGCATAGGCAGAGTCAAGAGCTTAATAGGTACTTTAAGAAATTAGGAAAAACAGAAATCAGTGAGGCTGGAATAATTAGGAAAGCTTCCTCGAGACTTATGCCTGAACTGAAGGGGAGATTGAACTTGAAGGGGCAGAGGGGAAGGAGACATTGGAGTGGAGGTGAAGGAGGGGTAATGATAGTAAGATGTTTAGCTAGGAGGAGACCTGAGTTCCCTGCAGCAGGCCACCGGGACAACCATAGTCCCTGCTGGCAGAGCCACATTACTGTGCATAAGAGGGATCATTCAAGTGCCCAGTAGACTTAATGCTCATTGTGTGTGCATGATAAAGTTTACATATCATAAAATTTACCATTCTAACCATTTAAAAGTATACAATTCAGTGGCAATTTAGTGGTTCAATTTAATACGGCCACAATGTTAAGCAACCACCATCACTATCAAATTCCAGGATGTGCTTATCACCCCACAAGGAAACTCAGTACCCGTTGAACAGCACTCCCCATTCATTCCTCCTCCCCTATCCCTTGGCAACCACTAATCTGCTCTCTGTCTCTAGGAGTTTGCCTATTCTGGACATTTCATGTAAATGGAATCATATAGTATGTGGCTTTTTGTGTCTGGCTTCTTAGCACAATATTTTCAAGATTCCTCCCTGTTGTAGCATTTATCAAAATGTCATGCCTTTTAATAGCTGAATAATATTCCAATGTTTATATATACTACATTTTGTTTATCTACTTATCAGTTCATGGACATTTGAGTTGTTTCTGCTTCTTGGCAATTGTGAATAGTAGTGTGCTGTGAATGCTCATTTACAAGTTTTTGTTTGAACACCTATTTGTTTTTTTTTTTAACAGATCAAAGTGTATGTATTTATCATGTTGTACATGATAAATGTTTTGAAGTATATATACATTGTGGAGTAGTTAAATATAGCTAATTAGTGAATGCATTAACTACCTCACATAGCTATCATTTTTGTGGTGACAATACTTAATATCCATCATCTTTGCATTTTTCAAGAATACAATGTATCATCATTAACTATACTCACACTGGATTTCTTGCCCTTATTCCTCCTACCTAACTAATTATATATCCTTTGACCAACACCTTTGACCACGATTCTAGTTCTCTACTTTTTATTTATTTATTTATTTATTTATTTATTTATTTATTTACTTTGAGACAGTCTTGCTCTGTCACCCAGGCTGGAGTGCAATGGCATGATCTGAGCCCACTGCAATCTCTGCCTCCCAGGTT
>NW_012102665.1:288261-289361 GCF_000951045.1 Mandrillus leucophaeus | reverse complement strand
AAAAAAAAAAAAAAAAAAAAAAAGGAAAAGTTCCTAAAAGCTCATGAATGTGGTTTCCGATTCCATAAGGCAACTAACCTTTTAGAAACTGCTTGTCATGTTTTGATGTGGAATTAAATAATAATGCCCATAATTATCTAAAAATCTATTAAAGTATTTCTCTTTTCCTACTACATATTTGTGATGTCATGTTTTCTTTAACACCAAAAGAGCAAAACCAAAACAGATCCCAACACGCTGAGTGTGGATGCAGAAATGAAATTCCAGCTGTGGCCAGACACAGTGGCTCACGCCTGTAATCCCAGCACTTTGGGAGGCTGAGGTGGGCGTATCACGAGGTCAGGAGCTCCAGACCATCCTGGCTAACACGGTGAAACCCCATCTCTACTAAAAATACAAAAAAATTAGCCAGGCCTGGTGGCGGGCACCTGTAGTCCCAGCTACTCAGGAGGCTGAGGCAGGAGAATGGCGTGAGCCCGGGAGGTGGAGCTTGCAGTGAGCATCGCGCCATCGTGACAGAGACTCCATTAAAAAAAAAAAAAAAAAAATTCCAGCTATCTCCTATAAGGCTACACATTAAGAAGATTTTCCAAAATGTAAAATAATGTACTTTTCTGATTAACTTTGGGAATATATTTTTTATAAAAATAAACACAAAATGGGTTTACTGATCAATATTCTTTAAAATTGTTTTAATCTCTAATATAGTAAATATCAAGAGATCTCACAGAGACAAAAGCTCTCAAAGTACTTTAGCAGTCCAGAGGGTACTATGACCAAAATGAGAACCGATGACCCAGGTAAATGCTGTGTAAATCCTCAAGTGATACACACCCTGACACACCCCATGGAGTCCTAAGTGTGTGCTGGTTGATTTCATGCATAGATGCATGTAAATCAGCAGGAGGGCTGGAAACTTGCTCACGTGACCCAGCGCAGACAATTTATCTCCTTCCTAAAGTTCACTATGATACCGGGCTTTTTCATGACTATCCACCATGTGCTTAAAAAACACCCTGTATTAAGAACAACATAAATACTTGTTCTACAACCCAGGCAATATGGAAAGGGTGTCAAGAAGTAATAGGTTAATTCAGGAG
>NW_012102665.1:283197-287351 GCF_000951045.1 Mandrillus leucophaeus | reverse complement strand
GTTTCACCATGTTGGCCAGGCTGGTCTGGAACTCCTGACCTCAGGTGATCCACCTGCCTCGGCCTCCCAAAGTGCTGGGATTACAGGCATGAGCCACTGCCCCTGGCCGCTCTAGTCTCTACTTTATGAAACCAACTTTTTAGATTCCACATATGATAAGATCATGTGGGATTTGTCTTTCTGGACCTGGTTTATTTCACTTAACATAAGGTCGTCCAGGTTCCTCCAAGTTGTTGCAAATGACAGGATTTAATTCTTTTTTGTGTCTGAATAGTATTCCATTGTGTATATATGTCACATTTTCTTTCTTTCTTTCTTTTTTTTTTAATTGAGGCAGCATCTCACTGTGTCATACAGGCTGGAGTGCAGTGACACAATCATAGCTCACGGTGGCCTTGAACTCCTAGGTTCAAGTGATTCACCTTCCTCAGCCTCCTGAGTAGTGGGGACTACAGGTGCATGCCACCACGTGCAGCTAATTTTTGAACATTTTTGGTAGAAACAGGGTCTCGAAGTGTTTCCTAGGCTGGTCTAAAACTCCGGGGCTCATGCAATCCTCCCACCTAGGCCTCCCAAAGTGCTGGGATTGCAGCATGAACCACTGCGCCAAGCCTCATTTTTATTTTTATTTTTATTTTTTTAGAGAGAGGGTCCCACCCAGGCTGGAGTGTAGTGGCTGTTCACAGGCTTGATCATGGCTCACTGTAACCTCAAATTCCACACTAACAGGAGTGAGGCAATATCTCATTTTGGTTTTGATTTGCATTTCTTGAACACCTGTTTTTAGTTTCTTTGTGTGTATACCTAGGAGTAGGATTATTGAGTCACATGGTAATTCTACGTTCAGCCTTTTGAGGAACTGCCGAACTACTTTCCACAGCAGCTGCGCCATTTTCCCATTCCCACTGGCATCGTGTATGGGCTCCAATTTCTCCGCATCCTTGCCAACATTTCTTATTTTTATGTTTTTTGTATTGTAGCCATCCTTGTGGGTGGATGTTTGTATCCTGCCTTATTCCATGAAGGATTGGAGAGGCTTACAGAAACTCATACAATATAGAAAAGGCCAAGCAAGAAGGGGGCATAAGGTTAAGATTCTCTTAATAAGATCTTAAAAAGATTGAGGCACAAAGTGGCACGAAAATGACTCATCTAGATGAGTGTAACATTAGTTCTAATTATCCCAGCAGTAAAGGCAAAGATAGAAAGCACAACCTATTATGATATGAACAGTGTTTGTGGGATAAAACTAGAAGTATTACTTAATACTGATGTTTGAGAAAAATTTATCCCATGGGTTCCCATGAAAAAATGCATTGAATGATTCAAAATAAGTATATATTTGATCAATAGGTTGAAGATCTATTATATGCCAAGCACTGTGTGTCAGGCACTGTCTATTGCTAGTGTGTAATTCTGGACAAGTAACATAGCATCTCCATGCCTCAGTGTCCTCATTTGTAAAATGGAGAGAATAATAGTATCTACTTGTTTTGATTGTTTTGAGGATTAAATAAGATAATGTCAAGTGTCTGGCATACAGTAGGCTCTCAAGAAATGTCAGCTGCTGCCACGGTAATGATGATGTTGGTCATGATGATAAAGAAGATGCTACCCGAACTTTGGAGCTTACATTTCAGTGTGCATTTGGGGAGGAGGGAGACAGATGATAAACAGATAGACAACTAAGTCTATAATTACAAAATAGGATGAGCTCTTTGAAGGAAGTTAACAGCATGCCAAGAGAGAGAATAATAGGGAAAGCCTCACTTAGATAGAGTGATAAGGAAGGTATCTGTGTGGAGACGACATGGAAGCAAGAGCCAGGGAGAGTTCCAGGCAGAGGGAACAGCATGGATTAAGTCTCTAAGATGAGAAAGAAGAAATGAGGTTAAAAAGATAGACAGGAGGTGCCAGATCGTGCAGGCTCTGGAAGCCCTGGGAAAGATTCTAAGTGCAACGTGAAACTGCCGGAGGTTTTAAAGCAGGAAGTGGCATGTGTACATTGATGTTCTTAAAAGATTGACCCTGGCCATGATGTGGAAACTAGATTTAAAGTAGGTGAGGGTGGAGCAAGGAGACCAGTGAGGCTGTTGAGACAAGGACGGTTTCAGCTGGAGTGATGGCTGTGGAGATGGACAGATATGATGTATATTTTGGAGTAGAAATGAGACTAAGTAACAGACCAGAAGCAGGAGGGTGTAAAGGAGAGAAAGAGGACAGTTTGAGGATGACTCCTAGGTTTCTGGGTTGAACTGTTGGTGGTGCCATTGAGTGAACTGAGGAAGAAGGGGAAAAGAGCAGGTTTCAGAGAGGAAATCAAGAGGCTGGGTCATGGAAGTTTGAGATGTTCGTTAGGCATCCACATGGAAGTGTCAATTAGGTTGCCACATATGGCGTTTGGCACTCGGAGGAGAGATTTGGGCTGGTGACTTAAATTTAGGGATGCCTACATCCCTAAATTTTCAGTGTCAGTAACACTGAAAGCCCTGGAAATGGGTGAGCTCCCCAAGTGAAAGAGTTATATAAAGAGAGAAGACAAGACGACTAAGCCTTGAGGAAGTCTCACATGTAAAGATTTGGAAGTGGTCAGAGAAGTAGGAGAAAACCAACTCTTGCTCCCCTACATGGTGTAGGATATGCTATCCTTAGCACCAGGCTTGAAATAGGAAAGCATTCCTGAATAGAGAGGGGGTACAATACAGAGACATTTAGCTTTTCTATGAGGCACCAAAACAATGTGGCTCAATTTACTCAATTCTCTGCACTTGAGTTGTCCCCTTTCTAAAGGTCAGTTTCTTAGCTCATTGCAAGTTAATTATTTTTTTAAAAGCCTAGGTCTACTTGGGGGGAAAAAATGAAAAAGGCAATGGAGTGAATATAAGCTGGTGCAAAGCAATGGAGACAACTGCTTGGATTCACCTTTTGCTTTTGTCGCAAGTGTTATGTGGTGGCCCTCTTTCTCCACACATGGAGCAGACTCTAGGATCTGCAGTTACTGGATGATGAGCCCTTCTGAGTATTTTGCTTGGTAAGTGCACACATGTCATGTCCCTGATTACAGCAATGTGATGTTGGACATTTTATCACCCAGAAAAGCGGGCGTGATTGTCTGGCTCCAATTCAAATGCTGGCATTTGCCAACTAACAATAGTTTCAACTGAAATTCATTTAACAGGGAAAAGAAGGAATGGCTTTGATGAGATTCCAAGTACAGTACAAACACCAGGCTGACCTGCAGGTTGGGCACAGCAGGGTCAGAAGCAGCAGGGGAGCCTTGCTGGGCTCCCCACTCTCATCTGAACAACAACATAACAGCAGGACCTTTCACACAGAGTTCCCAACCATGTGAGAACTGTAAGAGCCACGCAGTCTAGTCCTACCTCCTCGTGGGGCAGCTGAGGAAGGGGAAGCCTGGGAAACTGGGGGTTGCCCAGGGATGTGGGGGTATTTTGTAGTCAAAACTCTAAGACAGTAGTGGGGATCAGGCCCTGAGTGTTGACATATTCATGGAGCAACAGCCATGTGTCCAGCACAGGGTGAGGCACTAAAGATATGTCAAACTTAAATAATGAGATTTAGAAAACATTAGTAAGTATATAGTTTATTTGAGCACAAACCTTGAGAACAGCCACCCAGGGAAATAGACTCCAAATGAATGGGATCAGCATTCCAAAGTGGAGAAGTTAAAATTTCACTTATGTAGGCAGAGACAAAGAAGTTTTAGCTGGATTATGATATTTTCCATATGAGACTAGTGCATACATCATAACTATTTGATTGATTACAGATTGCTACACTCCAAGGAAGTTTACTTTATTATTTGATGAGGAGGGATAATGGTCTGAGGGGATCTTATCTCTGATGCCATTTGGTCTTCATAATTATTTACAGGAAAAAAGGGCGGAAGTTGCAGCTGCATGCCACGTGACTCAGGCTGCATGGCCACATTCCTCTCAAGGCTCAGAATAATCTAAAGTTCCAACGGCTTTAAGTTTGAATTATTAATTGCACAGATACAGGCCGGGCGCGGTGGCTCAAGCCTGTAATCCCAGCACTTTGGGAGGCCGAGACGGGCGGATCACGAGGTTAGGAGATCGAGACCATCCTGGCTAACACAGTGAAACCCCGTCTCTACTAAAAAATACAGAAAA